>NW_024070192.1:24369171-24558048 GCF_014754425.2 Oryx dammah
GGTTCCTTCTGCTATGGCCAAAAACCCAATAGACCAACCTCCCCTAGGCCCTATGAACCCCAGTCTGAGGTCCAGGATCAACATCCTTTGGGTCCTGCTCTAACAAAAGGTCCTTCCTCCTCCTTGATTTTCTACTCAGTGGCCCACAGTTTGCAGGATCCAAAAATACCCAACCAGAAGGCTCTATCAGCTGATATCGAATGGCTGCAAGCAAGGCGAGTTCTGTTTCCACATACACTGCTCTGTGCCCTCAAGGTGACCCCTTTGGGGAAACCGACCTTGATGGCGATTTCAATTAAATGCAGAAAAACAAATAGATTTTTTTTTTTTTAAGATAGAGGGCAAAGCATCAGTTTCTGGGAAATCTGGGCTTCCTCTTCCAAACCACTTGTCTTCTTCTCCAGCTGGACTGTGCAGTTATTGATAACTTGGCCTCTCCTATAACAGCACCAATTTCATTAGGAAGCAAATGCTCGGCGTTTCTTGTGCACACTGCTAGTCTTTTTCGCTCCTTGTCTTCCTTTGAAAGGTCGAGAAATCAATAGGTGGAGCGGATAAGACGCCCCCTTGGTCCTGCTGCCCTCTCCCAGCTGTCCTGGTCCAAGGCACTGGGGCTCCCGGGTCCCCGGAATCAATAAACCGGGCGGGAAGCCGCAGACCCGCGTTCTCTGGACTGCACTTCAGGGTGGGAAAGCTGACGGTTTGCTACCGTCTTGGCGCTGCCCGACCCTGGCCCCCTTCCCTGCCCCCGTCTCCGCCGACCAAAGGGGACCTGTGGTCAGTGGGACCCGCCGGGAGACAACTGCTACCACCACGGGCGCGGTGTCGGCTTGTTTGGAAAGCCTGGGGGCGCTTCGAGGTAAAAAGGTCAGCGCGGGACTGGGGTTTACCTCCTCCGCCCACCCCAGGCCCTCCGGGCTCCAACCTGCCGCTGTCTCCCCCGCACCCCACCGACCCCTCGGCCCTTTCGCCGCGCCTCCCGCGCCGTCCAGCGCTGGAGACCCGGGCGGTCTCTGTCAGCCGAATGGACCGCACTTCGGAGGCAGCGGGTACGGCCGGAGTCTCCCAGCCGCGCCGGCTCCCGGGCGCCGATGTCCCGGTTGGGTGGAAAGGCGCCGGCCTGGGGGCGGGAGTGGAAGGGTTAATCTGTGTGCCAGTCTGAAGTTTGTCGGGCGACGCACCCTCTGACTTTCTCTAAGCAAGAATTGGCGGGAACGGGCCAGTACACAGTCTTCCCAGCAAATATTTACTGAGGCCCACTCTATGCCAGGGCTCGCCTGGATATGGGGGAAGGAAGGGGGGAAGGGGTAGAGGGCCCTTCCCTTCGCCTTTCCCCAACTTCCTCCTCTTTTCACACCCTTTTCTGTTCTCTCCAAACAGAGCCACTATTCTCCTTTCCTGCCTTCCTCCTCTCAAGAAGGTCTCCGAACTGTTTCCTCCCTACCTCCTTTCCCCTCCAGGTCTTCCCGGAGGACTGACGCTGTCAGATTAGGAAACCTAGGACCCGGTTCTGCTTAGGCCCCACCCAGTAAGTCCTTCTCTTTACCCAACTGAGATCATAAAGCTCAGATGCTTCCAACTCAACCAACTTGCATCTACTCTTTCCTCATCTCTCCCCCAGCCCTCTTGGAGAGAGCCCCCTTAACCCCTAGACAGAGGAGCAGAAGATGCCGGAGGAGGGGAAAACAGACTTTATTGAAATGAGGTAGCTGGAGGTACAGAGAGAACCCGGTTCTTGGGGCTCAGGTTTCCAGAAAGAGTGGTGTCTCCACTGTCCCAGTGTTCAGAGAAATGCTTGATGCTGGTCGGAGCTCTCCCTGCACCTGGGCCTCCCTGGGCTGCACCAGGGGAGGGAGTGGAGATGAGGAAGAAGGTCCTGGCTTTTCCAGGAGGCAATAAATAGGGGAGGAACTAGTTGGGGCGAGCCTGCGCCTTCCTGGTAGAGGCTTGCTGGGGTCCAGCCTCAAACAACATTCCAGAAGTCTGTGAACTACCAAGTTCCAAAACACTTTGGTAGCTTCGAGATAAAGTCGCGGGGTTTGGAGTGGGGGCAGGTCTCAGAAAACAACCTCTGGAGGCCGCTAGTGCAATACAAATGTGCCAGGAGGGGGTTAATAGGGTTTGATGGGGTGGTGGGGGGAGTTTTTTGGTCTGTCACAAGGCAGCTGGTGCTATTGTAAGGTCTGTGGCAACTAGAGAGATTAAGCATTGGTCATACGCCAGCACCCAAATACCTCCCACACAGGAAACCTTCTCTCTGTCCCGGGCCTAGAAGGGGGAGTTAGGATAAGAGTGCATGAGAAGCTCAAAGGCACTGGACTGAACAAATGGAAGTTGGAAGGGAAAAGAGAACCCGGGAGGTTGGGACTTGCTCCCACCCCACCCGAGGGCTGATCCCCAGATTAGAGGCAGAGGGAAGCCCTTCCCTCACATTAGACAGGTTGGGTATCCCGTGCCTCTGGTCTGGTAGGGTCCCCAGCCATCAGCACCCTGCCCAGACTGGAGGAAAGCAGTCCCCCATTCCTCCCAAAAGCAGCTCTGAACTGGCGCCCCAGCCTAAGTAGTCGAGCTGAGGCCGAGATTAGGGAGAACAGAGGAGAGGGCTGGACGGGACTCCTCGTTTCTCTGGTGCTGAGGAGTCCCGGGTGGGAGGTTTAGTTCAGGAGGTGACAGAGCTGGGCGAAGCTTCCGGGGAGGTGCACGTGGACTGGTCGGAGGTGTCTCCAGTCGCCTCCTTGGGACAGCCTGGAGGGGCTGGGGGCACCCGGCCTCCCTCCCGCTCCCGCTTCTTCTGCTTCATGCGCCGGTTCTGGAACCATATTTTGACCTGCGTCTCATTGAGCTCCAGGGTGGCAGCGATCTCCACCCTCCGGGCCCGGCTCAGGTACTTGTTGAAATGGAACTCCTTCTCCAGTTCGGTCAGCTGCCGAGTGGTGAAGTTGGTGCGGAGGCCACCTGGCGCACCCAGGCCCAGCTCGGACACCTTCGCTAGGGGCGGGGCGAGAGAAGGGCCACGTCAGTTCTCTCCTCTTTCTCCTTCCCCTCCCCGCCCCCCGCCCCGGCCAGCTCTGCACCCCCAGTCACCATTCTATCCGGCTTCAGCTCTCAAAGTTTCCATGGATCACCAGGCACCCCTCCAGGCAACCTGGAGCAGCCCCCCACACTTCCACCCTCCAGCTCCCCCTCCTCGGAACACCAGGTCCTGGGCGGGCCCTGAGCACACAGATCAGGAAGTGCGGGTGTGTGTGGAGACTTACTCTTAAGGGTAACTGCGCACTCACTCGGTGGGGAGACCCCACCTGACCTGAGAGTGAGCACAGTGCCCTTACCTGCCTCTACCCGGTGTGCAGACAGGAGCCCAGCCCAGGACACCTCCGTGCAAAAGCAGCAGAGCTGCTCTGAGCCCGCAGAGAGGGGGTGGCCACGTCTGAGCCCTACCTGTCTTGGGTGGGTTCCTCTTAACCTTCATCCAGTCGAAGGTCTGGGCTGTAGGGGTGCTCGTTTCTGACGCGCAGGCCGATTCCTTGTCCTCGGAGAGGAGATCAGCACAGGCCGGTGCAAAGCTCCCTGTCTGCTCGTTCCCATAATGGGGCTGCGGTGGAGGATAGGGCCCCGGGCCCACTCCAGCGGTTCCATAGCCATCGGAGGACAAGGCCCCTAGCTGGGCCCCATAACTTGAAGGATGAAAATAGCCTCCATCTCCTTCCAGCTGGCCCAGAGGGTAGTACTGAGAAGACCCGTAGTTGGCACTGCAGGCAGCTGGGGAGTACCCCGAGGTCGCAGAGCTGGGGAAGGGCACCCCTAATGCCGAGGGTGGCTGTTGGGCCAGATAGCCTGAGTTCTGCTGGAGTGCAGAGCTGGGCAGCCCCCCACCATAGCGGGTCTCGCCTGCATAGCTGTCAACAGCGGAAGCCGAGCTGGGGGGGAAGGAGGTATGGGCGCTGTGGGTGCTGTAGGCGCTGGGTCCCCGGTTACAGAGTGGGTACTCTAAGAAGGAGTTCATCCTATTATAGTCCATGCGTGGAGGCCGCAGGAGGGTCGGCCCGTTTAGGGAAGACACCCTCTTGCCCTACAACCTTTCGGCAGTATGTCACAGCGCAGAAGCTTGCATCCATGGCCTAACCCAGCTTGCCTGGGCCAGCGCTCCCCCAGGAAGGGGGTAGGGAGTGGGGGTGGAAGGGTGCATGTGATCTCTCCCAGGCCAATGGGCGCAGCGGGCCACAGTTTGGCAGCCCCAGCGCCCATCCATCACCCCCCAAGCATTAGCATGACAAAGACACTTCAATCACCCGCAGCCCATCCATCTGAGGGCGACATGGAAGCGTCAAAAACATCTTTCTTCAAAGACTTTTGGAAAGAAGGGACCAGAGGGAGAGGGGGCAAAAGTTAGAGGAATATTCAAGACTTTCCTCCCCTCTCAGTCCCCAAGGCCTTCAATAGGCTCCTAGGTTATTAGATTTGGACAAATTCAACCCAGCTGCCCTTCATTCTTCCCACCACCACCCCCCTCACCTCACAAAGGAGCGACCCCCTCCCCAAGTCTGTAGACCAGGAGATGGGGAATCCAGCCTCCTTTGCCCAGAACTCCCACTCTGAGTTTCTTTCTCCTAATTTGGGGTGATGGGCTAGAACAGCCAAGTAAGGTATGTTGTCTTGGGCCAAATGGATGACTGTGAAGGAAAAGGATGCAAAAACACCTAAGGGTGTGAGGCATGGCCTAGAATCTAGAGAAAGAATTCATTAAGTGAGGGGTGGGAAACTGGCATTTCAAGGAGCAAGACAAGATGACAGAACTGCGGAGAAGAGGATGAGAAATGCCCCATTCCCCTCTCCACCTCTCCACATAACCACTCTCTCCTCATTCACGCATCCATTTCTCTCCCTCAGCTTCTTTTTATATTCTCTCTGTCTCAATCCATCTCTCTGTTCCTCCATCTCTCTCCATATTTATATTCCTTCCCTACCTATCCATCAACTCATCTCTCCGGATGTATTTATCCTCTCTCTAGCCATCCATAGCTGTAGCTGGCTCGCTCACTCAGACTCAAATAACTCCCTGTGTCTCTCCAGAGAGCCACAATGAGCACAGAGCTAGGTGATGTTTACTTACAGGTGAAGACGAGGGAATTTTTATTCTTTTCCTGAAATGTTTTAAACTAGTATAGTGCATTCTTCTGGTTCCTTCCTGCCCCACACCCCTCTCCCCCAAAATCCCAAGCCTCAAATCCATAAATTCAATAGCAGTTACATCTTAAAGATTACTCAAGTTTCCAGTGAATTTTCTAGAATAGATCAAAGGACTTTGCTTAGAGAATGGGAGCTTCCGTGTGGCGGTCTTGAGGCTCAGGAGGGGAGTCTCACCCCTTTCTGCTGGGTGTGTCTGTTGGGTTATGGTTGGGGGAGGGGAGGAGAACAGGAAGTGCCTCCTTCACTCTGTTCAGACTGAGATGGAACTAGAGGGAAGCTCTTAGGTAGAGCCCATTGATTCCCCTCCTCCAGACTCTGGGGACAAGAGCTTGGCGCAATCTAACACCCACGCTCATTTGTAATCTGTCAGGGTGTCTGCCTGGCTGAGGCCTGGGGCCGGGGCTAGGGCAAGTCCAGGAGGGCAAGAGTTCAGAGGAGGATCTCTGTAAACAACTGAGCTAAGGGGAGGAAGGGAAAGCAGGTGGGACAGGCCCAGAGAGGACCCTCAAAACTTCTCAGGTTTCCCCACCCCAGAAAGGGCAAGGCGGGTCCTCCTCTCTGCAAGGAGGCCCAAAGTTGTCTCTCTCAGTCTCTGTGTCGCTGCTCCCTCTTTCTGTTTCCCAGTTCCCTTACTTGGCCTATTCTCTCCTCCTTTCTGTCTCTATCACCAGACTCGCACTGCCTTTCTCTTTTCTTAATAACTGTGAGCCTTACTTAGCCCCCAACTATGAAAAAGCTTAAAGCATGTCACAGGATCCCCACTTCCCTCCCTCCTCATGTGTACTCTGCTTCAGAGGAGCAGGACAAGTTGTGGGGAGGGACCAGCTGGCAACTCTTTTAAGAGAGATGCAGTGGGGGAGGGTGAGAGACTGTTCAGTGCCAAATGATGAGGATGGACAAAGGAAAGGAGGGTTGAGGTGGGAGGTGGAAGTTGGGGGCAGGCAGTGGCTGCAGAAGAATTGAAGAGAAAAGGAGTATTGAGGTGAGAACAAGCATATTTCTATTGCCCTTTTTGGGTTGGTAGATGCTCCCAACTGTTTCCTCTCACTTTAAGATGTCCTCCACAGAGGCCTTTGGAAAAGAGGGAATTAGGGAACCAGGGTTTCCCTTCAAACCTCACATCTGAGCTAGGCCTTTATCTGACCTGGCTGCCCTTCTTCTGGGAGACTTGAGACTCCACTTTCCACATTTCCCTCCCAGAGAGAACCTCCTCACCTCATCCCTCGCTCTTCTAATCAAGGAAACAATCTGAGGGCTAAAAGAAGCAGTAAATTCCAAATCAGATTGAGAAAAGAGTAGAAATCATTCTGGGAGTTGGGGAAATGCAGTTTCCCTAATTAATAGCTGAAGTCACCAATAGTCTATTATAAATACAGAAGGAAAGGGGTGGAGCAAAAGTGCCTCAAGTTGTACTATCAAGTGCAGTAATTGTTTAAGCCTCAGCTTCCCAATTCATCCCTGAACCTTGCTACCTTCTCCTGTGTAGCAGAAAGATGAAAACTTTCCAGATTTCCTGCTGGCTTCCCTGGTGGCTCAGCAGTAAAGAATCCTCTTGCAGTACAGAAGACATGGGTTCAATCCCTGAGTCTGGAAGATCCCACGGAGAAGGAAATACCAGTATTCTTGTCTGGGAAATCTATGGACTGAGCCTGGTGGGCTACAGTCTACGGGGTTGCAAAGTCAGACATGACTGAGCAACTAAGCAACAACTCCCAACCAGCAGAAAGGACTGAGAGAAAAGGCAACATGGGTTCTTAGGTTCCCAGTCTCTTCCTCCTTAAAAGAAACTTCACTGGCCTCTGGCTTGAGGAGAAAATCTATGGAGCCTGGGTTTCTTGTTAAACCCACAGCTGAGGGCAACCAAAACAAAGTAATCCCCATCTGAAGTAACCTGTGGCCTATAGGATTATCTGGTTGACCAGATTAAATTCACCAGAGATGGTCTGTGTAGGCTCAACAGCAAAGTTAAAAATGGTTGATTTCCTCTTTTTATAATCTATTTAGACATATAGGTGAGCAGAGAGAACACAGGCATATTTAGAACTGATATGATCTTTGAGAGATGCTGGTCCTTATGCCACTAAGACAAGACCATTCTAATCAGAATAGGGATGTGTTAGTGGTTTATACCTGATTCTGGACTTTTCAATGGAGGAAGCTGCCTTAGCTGAGGGTTGGCAGAAGCAATCGGAACAGATCTTTCATTAGATCCTTAAGTGCCTCTCTGCCTGCTCTCCCAGCCTAGATCTTAAAGGCCAAAGCCCAAGATCAAAGATTGGAACTTAAGAATTAAAAGGATATTCAGGGTTATAATTTTTTTCTCTACAAGAAATTATTTCTTGTTGCTGTTTTTGGGAAGGATGCAATCTGAATTTAGTGGTGTGTTTTATTGCAAGCTCATTAAAATGTCACATGTCTGGTTGAGAACCATAGACTGTGGATGGTGCATATTGTAATGGGAAGACTATTAGTTTTGGGCCTAGAAAACTTGGGTTCAAATCCTTGCTTAGCCATTTCTTAGCATTATAATCCTGGACAAGTTCCCTGGTTTCTCTGAATCTCAGCCTCAGAGAAGAAGCATGGGTTTAATACTACTTACCTCCCTACATTGTTAGTAGGATTAAAGCAAACAAGAAAACATAAACCATAGAGAACTCTGTAAGTGTATGATATTAACATATACATGCACATTCTGAAATACTGTGAGTCAGTCTTCTGTTTTTAATATAACTGACATATTAAAATATGGAAATATGTGATGGGAAAATAGCAGATGTGCTATATTTTTATATACCATATCACCATGTATTATGTAATATGTACTTTATCATATGCACATTTCATTGAAAATTCAGAAGGTTGCCTCTGTTCAGGCAAAGAATTTTCTTCTAAACTGGAGGTGTGTTTTTTTTTTAAGTAAAGCCTAATATTATATAATCTATAACAAGCCCTCACCTTACCTAATATAACTCTACTATTATATAATTTATTAAAACTGCAGCAGAAAGATTTAAGATTGGGCATTAACAAGAACTCCCTGACTTTCCCAATTTGGGAGAAAACTGTCCTTGTCCAGGTTGGGGGTTGAACCTGACTTCTGTGATGTCAGAACAGGATGTAAACCTTCATCTGGAAGGAAAAGTAAGTCAGAGAGTTGGGATCTTGCTAAAAGGAAAGATTAGAGTGACATGAAGAGTTGAAATAATTTTCTACATAATTGGGTTTATCCAGGTGTAGTGGTTGTGGCCAAAATATCCACATTGGAAACTTTATTGAACACTGATTGAGCTGAATTTGTATCCAAATGACTGTCCAGACTGTGATTTTTCTGTGGTGGTTAGGAATTAGAGACGGTTTTGTGTGTTAGCCACACAGTCATGTCCAACTCTTTGTAACCCCATGGACTGCAGCCCACTCGGCTCCTCTCTGTTCATGGGATTTCCCAGGCAAGAATACTGGAGTGGGTTGCCATTTCCTTCTCCAGGGGATCTTCCCAAACCAGGAATCAAACCCAGGTCTTCTGCATCATACGCGGATTCTTTACCATCTGAGCCACCAGGGAAGTCCACAGAAGGTTTTAGGAAGGCACGTTTACTGCTGACTCTCTCCTCAGAGGAGGAAGCAGTTTGTTATATCTCCTTCAGGCACCAAATATCTGCTTCTGAGTAGGAAGAAGGATGGGGGAGGAGGGAGCAGGAGGGCAGAGCTGGGCTGGAAAGGTCAATGGAGGACTGGGGCCACATTAGCTGCAACAGGTGGAGAGACTGATGTAGGGCCCAAGAGTCTACTTTCTGCAAACTGAGGACATGTATTCGATAGAACATATTTTAGGAGGATGTATAGTGGGACCGTTGAGTGTTTGTCAGAGACTTGAAGGAAAGATGGGGAGAAGGTTCAGCAGAACTATTTAGGGAGACCCATAATTTGTACCTATGTTCTAATCCCCTAGCAACCAGACAAACAATGGCCAAAGGGGATTTTTAAAGTCTAGTACACTGGGAAATCCTGGCGGCCCAGTGGTTAGGACTCAGTGCTTCCACTGCAGGGGCCACAGGTTCCATCCCAGGTCCAGGAACTCAGATCCCACCTGCCTCAGTGTGACCAAAATGCATATGTGCTCAGTCATGGCTGACTCTTTGTGACCCCATGGACTGTAGCCTGCCAGGCTCCTCTGTCCATGGAATTTCCAGCCAAGAATACTGGAGTGGGTTGCCATTTCCTGCTCCAGGGGATCTTCATGACCCGGGGCTTGAACCCGTGTCTTCTGCGTCTCCTGCACTAGCAGGCAGATTCTTTACCACTGCACCACCTAGGAAGCCCTTAAATAAATAAATAAACATTCAAAAATAATAAAAAAAAAATGAGGTCTGGTACATCATGGCAAAGAATTTTGGTGCCTCTTTTTTTTTTAGAAAATGTCCCACTTCTTAATACTCATATTCATTGAATACCTGGCACCTCGCACACAGCGCTACAGCTAATTACATACTTGTTGAAAAGATTTCTCTCCCTGCTCACTTAAATAATGCTTGGGGCATGATTGTTGGTGTAAATAGGCAAATTAAAATTCATTAAAATGGCTCTACCAGATACTTGTGAAGTGTGTTATCATCATACATCAAAAGTCACCAGCTCCATTTAAAAGCACCTGACACCAGGTACTATAATAAATACTTGATATGTTGTTTGTAAAGACTAATGACTAATGAATATACTTTTGGCATATGGTGATGCAGAGAATATTAGAGTCATTTAGTTCTTCCATTTATTTTACAGTTGGAGAAACTGAGGTCCAGAAAGGGGAAGAGACTTACCCAGGCATAAGTTTTTTAAAAATGTAATGGCTCAGGGTTAGAGTGATTGCAAATAATTTCTCAATCTAACGGTCTTTTGCTTTCACCATAATATTAATGGGCCATTCTTCTTAAAAAATGACTCACCAAGAGTAGGGCAGACTGACCAGCAGCTTTCAGGACAGCACTGAAGCCTTCCCACTCCAACCACAGCCCATTTATAACCAGTCTGTCCTACAGACCACTTAAGAGGAGCCATACCACATCAGGATGGGATAACTGAGTGCAGCCACCTGGCCCTGCCCTCTAACCTGCCACTGAGAGGGGGCAGTCTACTGCCTTGTCTAAGAACTCCCTTCTCTTTGCCTTCCTTCTCCATAGCCAGCCTGGAAAACTCAGGTTAAAAAGGATGACCCTAGAGATGAAACAAACAGAAGGAGCTAACTTAGAACACAACTTAGGCACCCTGAGTCCTGGCCCCTTATGAATTCTAAATTGCCATGCCTTCCTTTGAATTTGAAGTCAGATGGAACAGAAAGGAGAAGTCATTTCTTTTTATAAATGCCTTGCCTCTTTGTTCTCTGGTGGCCTCAAAGATGGTGAGTTTCATGAACAGGAGATAGGAGAAACAGGCTGTGTGTTGCCTGTAAAAACAGCTCTAACTCCTCTCTAATAAGCAAGGAAAATACTGGACCTTCTGATTTCCTGGATTGGTTGTTTCTCACCCCCAGGATGCAAAAAGTACTTAGATCTAAGCAGGTAGATTGAGCCTTTGGTTGGGCCCTCCCAACTCCCACTCAGTTGGACAGGGAAGATTCAGGAATGATGCAGCCTCAGGCAGAAAGTAAAATTCAGGGCCCTTTGGGTCACTCCGATAAAGTGGGTGAAAAATTGTTAAACATGGAGGAAGGCAGGAAGCAAGTTGGCACTATGATCCAGCAGTACTTCTCAGACTTTAGTATGCCTGTAAATTACTTGGGGGGTCTGCTAAATTGAGGTTTTGATTCAGTAGATTTGGAGTGCGGCCTAAGAGTCTGCATTTCTAACTAGCCCACAGGTAGTGCTGATGCTGCTGGTCCATGGAGGAGCAAGTCTCTTAGAAAACTGGAGCCTCAGAGGCCCCTGAGTATTACAGACCAAGCCGTGATTCCAGGAGGTGAATTCTCTCCAACGGAGCAGAGCCTGTATTTTTGGCATTGATGAAGTGTGCTCTCCTTTTGACCAAAGAAAGCTGAAAGGTGGGCAATTAGCAAGATCCTTCTGGTATTCTCCATCTTTGTAAACAATCTGCTATAGCTGAAAGAGCATTTTTAATTAGACCAAATTATCTAGTTTGGCTGTCCATAGAAATCAAAACCCCAGCTGAAATGTCTGTTTTATTTTGTTGGTGTAGAGATGGTTATGTGCTGTGATTTTAAAGGGGTTAAACATTGCCTATAGGCATATTTTATGGAGAAATAAACACACAGCCCAATGAGATGTATAGTGTGGTTTTAATATATTATATATTCACTTATTTATGGGGAAAATAAACACACAAGCCAACAAGCTGTATTATTACTTTAATATATTGAAATTATTTCATATGTATATATTTTATGAGGGAAAATAAACTAATAAGATACATGATATTATTATAATACACATCTAATTGTTCTATATTAATTTATTTATGAAAGAAATACGTGCAATTTAACATGGCATAAGATTATTTAATGCAGGAGATGAATTCTATATTAAGACAGTTTAAGGGATTAAATTCCAGCTGAATAAGATGTGTGTACTGCCCACATTGAAAGACCAGATTAAAAAAAAATATGCAGGGGTCTGTTTAGTCCTGTATGTCACGACCTATGTCGGCTCCTGGCTTTTCCTGACAGTTGTTGCCTCTCAGTACCTGGTACTCCAAGTCCCCATCCTGCTGGTTCAGGGGAAAGTCTGGGAGGTCCGGGAATAAACTGCTTTTCAAGAACAGCAGCATCTGCTGGGGAGGTAGCCCTGCGGTGTCTGTTTCTGAGCCCGAGAAATATTAAATAAACCTAAGGAGGATGGATGGCTTTCCAGGGCCCTTTAAATCTCCACGTTCCCCGGAACAAACCAGGAGGCAGGTGGAAAGATCGATCCTTGCCTCCCGCTTACTGGGTTTGCAAGAAACCTGCTACGGTGCGGTGAGAGATAGGAAATAGTGCTGAGACGGCAAATGAAGTTGTTGGCAAAGACAAGTAGGTCTGCATTTGGAGAACGCTCTGGCCGGGTATCAAATCCCAGAGCGAAGGATCAAAAGTCAGATTTGGCGAGGCAGACCCAGCCAGTGAGATCCGCCATTCACCCTCTCCCATTCCCACCCCCTCGCGGACTATCTGTCCGTCTGTCTCGCATCCTCAGCATCCGTTGGGCTGATTTTTCAAACAATACAAAAACAAAAAAGGAGCCCGTGAGACAAGGCCCCCTGTCTTCACGGGCATCGGGATGGTCCAAAAAGGTGAAGGTGGGTGCGGGGACGGTCCCGGGGCTGGCCGCGCGCATCCTGAGGCGGCTGTCATGGCGGCCACAGTCTCTTCCCTCCCCTCCCTGCCTCCCGACCCCAGCGCCATTTTGAGCATCTTCCTGGCTTCCCTGTCTCTCTCCCGCTCTCCTCGCTCCTCCTTCGCTCCATACAAGCCCAGCGCCTCCCAACGCTGCCCGGGCCTCCCGGAGCTTGTCGCCCCGCAGCTCCTCGGACGCTCCTCCCGACCCCAGGAGCCTTAGGGTTGACTGAGGGACCCGCTCCCGCTACATTTTCCACACGGCCTCCTTTCTTGTCCACTTGGAGGCCAGTGACCATCCCTGGGTACGGGACCCTGCTTCTCAAGAAAACCCCCGACCCTACTGCACTCCTTGGCCCTGCGCATGACCCCCAGACCTCGGGTTCCCCAGGCGTCCTGCGTCCTGGGAAAAAGTCCTCCATTCCGCTTAGGACACTGAGGCGAGAAGCCTAGGAAGCCCTAGGGACCCTCCCAATCTAGCCGAACCTCTACGCCTCCCACCGCGACTGTGAAGCCCGCGCCTGAGATCTCTTCTTGCTCTCACTTCAGCTGGCAGCACACCCTCTTCCTCCAAGGGGCCCCTTTTGTACCACCCGGACTTATCCGGCCCAGGGCAGAGCGAGAGACAGAGACAGACAGAGACACAGAGAGAGAGGGCGGCCTGGCCTAGTGAGTGCGGGGAGGAAAGGGACGGGGTCCCAACACAAACAATAACTCGTTTCCGTATTATAAAGACATTTATTTAATCTATGAAAATAATGTACAATAAACTTTCCCCTTTTCCTATTAGGAAAGGATTTTAATAAATAATCTACGGCCTAAAACTTAAAAAAAAAGAGAGAGAGAGGAAAATAGGTTCCTCTAGTTCTTTTTAAGAAAGCACACCCCCCTCTCCCCAGAGTTTAATTATTCCTGAGATTTCGTTGGAAGGACTCTACCAAACGGATTTTTTTTATGTGTAATTTTTAAAAGACGCCCGTGTGTCCAATATTTTAGAGAAGAAAGGAGGTGGATTAAACGCTAATTCAATAATACCTGAATTTTAGCAAAACACATAAAGAAGTCCATACGACTTGGGGAGGGGGGGTCCTTGGGTTTCCCCGCAGGCTGCTGAGGGGGGCCGGGGGTCGAGAGAACGAAGCGGGTTATTAAGGGAACTGCAGGTCGATGGCACACAGCGTGCTGGTGAAGAAGTCCAGCTCTTCCTCGGAAAAGGGAACCGGGCTGTCCAGAGAGCCCTGGAGACTAGGGGAGAGGCCTCCGGACAGCTGGAGACAGGAGTCGGCCGCGAAGAAGCTGAGGTCGGGCAAGAAAGGCGAATCCTGCTGTTCCGAGAAGGCGTCTTCTGGCAACGGCTCGGGCTCCCGTCCGCCGGCCCCGCGCAGCGCGCCGCTCGGGCTCCGCGCGTCTGCGCCCTCCACGCGAGCGGCCAAAGGCCGGGGGCCCGAGGCGCCCGGAGGCCCTTGCGCGACCTCGGGCGGGTGACAACAGGCTGCTCGCGAGGCCCGCAATACGGAGGGGCGGCCCAGGCTAGCCACAGGCTCTTCGGCTGGCTCGCCGGTGTTCTGCGGCGCGCCGGGGCAGGCTGGCTCCCCGTCGGGCGCCTCTCGGTGCTGCGTCTGCCGCTTGTGCTTCATGCGCCGGTTCTGGAACCACACTTTAACCTGCCTTTCGGTGAGGTCCAGCAAGGCCGCGATCTCCACGCGTCGCGGCCGGCACAGGTACTTGTTAAAGTGGAATTCTTTCTCCAGCTCCAGCAGCTGCGTGTTGGTGTAAGCGGTGCGCAGCCTGCGCGCCCCGCCGCCGGCGGCCTCCGGTAGTCCCGGCCCATCTGCGGGGAAAGCGGGCTGGGCGTCAACGCGGGCCGTGTCCTCAGCCCAACCTCAACTCGGCTGAAATAAAAGACTATCCCATCCTCCCAAAGCAATGTCAGCGGCACCCCCGACCTGCCCGCCTACCAAAGCGGCTCGCTCCCACGGCTCTTGCCTTCTTTCTCGTCCCTCTCTCTCCGCCAGACCCGGCCAGAGTCAGCGCACAGCATTCAGAGAGCCGCCCACGGACCATGCAGGGGTTAGGGAGCGGCTCCCTTTCGCCCCCAGAACCTCAGAGCCCCTCCCAGGTCCTCCAAGTGGATCCCTCATTTCAGCACTTTCCAACTCAGCCTGGGGAGAGGATTCATAAAGAAAGATTGTTCCTCACCTCTTCTCCTCCCTAGCAGCCCCCAGCTCTCAAATTCCCCCACTTCTCCTAGAGCTAGAGTAGATGGGATTGAATCTTTTCCTGCCTCCAAATTCGACCCCATCCAACAACACTCCTCCACACAGCTAAATGTGAAACCTCAATCGAATCCTTTTCTCCTAGCAGAAAAAGATGCTCTTCCCCACCCAGCTCCCAAAATCTGCTGTAGGGAAAGGAAAAAAAAAAATGCTGGCAGCGGCCAGGCCTGAACCACAACGATCTTTTCTGCTTTCTCGTCCCTGGAATCGACGGGGGCAAGAAACCCCAACAGGCTCGACACATTTTTCTACCTCCCCCATCGCTCCTTCTCCCCCCTTTTTTTTCTAGCTGCCCTTCACCCAACCCCTATCACGCTTACCGACCTGCCGGCGATCCGACCCCGGAGGCCGGGACGGAGGAGGCGGCCGGGGGAGATGCGGCGGATTGGCTGGGTTTCTTGGCGGATTTCTTCTCTTTCATCCAGGGGAACTCGGGGGCCAGGGGGGCGGGGGGGAGCGGCGGCAGCGGCGGCAGAGCGGGCCCATCTTCGGCTCGCTTTTGGCTCCCGGGTCTCTGAAGGGTGGAGGCGCCGAGCTGGAGGCTGGGGAAGGTTTGCTCGAAAGGAGGAGGAGGAGGAATTAATGTCGACTCCTTGATTGATGAAGTTTGAAATGTCTCCAAGACAGCGGGGAAGGAAGTCAGACACTCGGCGAGCGATGGCTGGCTGTTTATAAACCCAATCTCCCTCTCAAATTCAAAATTCATGGCTTTCAATGGTGGGGGAGGGGGCCTGCTGGGGGGGCGTCAGGAGGGAGGATCGGAAGGGACCCCCCCTCCTGCCCCCCCCAGGTTTGTGTGATGCAGCGATTTTGGGAGGGGAAGACTTTGTTCTCTCTCTTTTTTGTTTTTTTAAATTTTGGGTCTTTATAATTGTATATTGCTGATAAATACAAGCGTATGGGGACTCTCTCTATTAAACCCAGGACTCCGGCGAAATTGCAGGGAATTCATGGTCACGGGACCCGCCTTGGCCAATCACTCGTCTGGGCCTGGTAGAAAACAGAGCATTATTTGCTTTAATTGATTCAAAAACTCTAGAGGACCATGACCTGGACACCATGAGCCCCCCCAGTCCTACATGCCTGCTCCCCATGCCCTGCTTTCTCCAGAAAAGCTAAAGGAACCTTTTCTTCATTCCCTTCAGAGGAGGAGAGGTTCTGGAACCCAGGAAACAAGAGAACCTAAGGGAGAAGTCTTCCTCTTTTTCAAATATTTTTAATACAGTAAAGCTTTCTTTATAAGGCCAGCAGCATTCCCTGCCCCCACCCGGGAAAAAAAAAAAAAAAGCTGAGTGAGGATCTCAATATGGGAGGAAGAGGTAGTAGAAAGAGGTTTTCCCCTTTGGGAAAGGTCTGTGTTACAGTGCAATAAGGAAGAGAAGAGATTTACAATCATCAGCATCACTATCCCCAACCCACCCCCCAAAAGCAACAGATAAATCTTAGAAAATTGACAAGCACTCCTAGGCTGACACAGAGGAGTGAGATAGACAGTGAGGAGCCCTCTTGGGCCTCTGGCCTGTGGAGCTGTGAAGTCTCAGTTCCCTTGTCTGCCCAGCATTTGCAGCACTGCCCCTGCCCCTATGTCTACCTGCCTCCTCACCTGGAGGCATTGGGCTCCTCTACGACACCCCAGCAGACAGGGTCGAAGATGCATATGCACCCTCTCAAGCCTCAAGCCTGTATCTGCATCTATATCCAGGAACAGGAACAAGAATCAAGAACCAAGGTAGCTCCCAATTTGACTTAAAGAACTCTCAAACTTCAGGTCAATGTATTGGAAGGGGGTACTCCCCCCTACAGGAATGCCCTTGCCATTTTCGTCATTGTATGTATGTATAAATAAATACCCCCAACAAGATAGAATTCTCTGTGGAGGGGCTGCAAAAATAATGATCAGAGATGATATCTCATTTCTAGCCCCTGGGGAAATTGTTGTTTTTATTTCTTTTTAGAAGTTCAAGATAGTATGAACTTTAGGGAGTGCTGTGATTTACTGGAGGGAATGGGTACAAGACTCACAGCCCCAAGCAATTGGTGGGAAACTAGATCTCAAAGCAGAAAATGAAAAGTCGATCTGGGGTAAAATTTTTAAATAAGTGGGTCAGAGGGACCGAGAGGAGATGAGGCGATCAATCTTAGCCCCCTGACAGCTCCCTCCGATGGCATCAAAGAATTTGGCTCTTTGGGAAAGCAGAGGGAACAGCCGAAATTCTCCATCCCTTTAAAAGGCCTGGAGGTGGGGGGTGTTAGCGAAAGAGAAAGGTGATTCTGGGAGAGCAGGGAAACAGATGGGAAATGGGGACAGAGGAAAGGCGCTGGGTTGGGTGGAAAGTTTTTCTGGAGAACTCCCACGGCTCCGGCCTCCCCTCCCCCTCCTTGCTCGCTGCCGCCGAGCAAGGAGAAGGCTGGTTAGCAGAGAAATGGCAACTCGGCCGGGAGCTGGAACTAGAAACTTTCTGTCAGTGTAACAGCCGCGTGGGTGGTGGTAAGTATTCATCCGTGTGGGTGGGGGGTGAGTGTTTAAAAAGGACAGAGAAATCTGAGGAGAAGGGTGGGGGTGTAGGAGAGCCAGGAGGAAAAAGGGGGAGCTGGACGTGGGGGCTGCAGGGACGGGGGCGGCAGGCTCTGGAGGGCTCAGATCCAAGGGAGCTGCTCTGAAAAACTGGGCAAACTAGCCAGAGATGCTTGTGGCCAGCTCGGCTCCAGAGAAAGTAATTTTTGCCACTTGGAGGTGAGGACTGGGGTGGAAGTAGGGAGTAGGCACAGAAGAGTAGTTGTCTGCAGGTTGTGCAGGGAGGCCTAAGAGGGGTCTCCCTCCGGCCACCCCCTTGAGAAGCCCTGGAAGTTTTTTCACAGCCTCTCCAGCTGGCTGCAGGGTTGAGCGATTCTTTCCGCAACAACTCCGGCTGTCCCTGCAGGAAATACGGCTCTCTCTAACCCTGCTGACAGATTTTACGGCCAGATTAGAGAACAGCAGAAAACTTGGGTGTTAAAAGGGGCCAAGAGAACCTTCCTTCCCAGAGTCGCCGCTTCCCCGCCCCGCTGTTGTGCTGTGAATCTTACTGTACAGATATTTTCCCTTCGGCTTTGGCTGCTTAGCTAGGGGCTGAAATCTCTAAGAGAGAAGGGAGGAGGACACCAAGCCAAGGTGGCCCTTATTTTTCTTGTTTGCAATTCCAGTTTCAAGCCAAAGCTCTGTTTTTCAAACTCAAGTTAAACTTTCTGACTTGGCCTGCCTCTCCCCTACTAAATAATCAGTCCACTCTATATCTAGAGCCAAACAAGGCGCTTCATCTAGTTACATCATTCAGAAAATGTTATTCAGGGAAGAGGAAGAGAGAGAGAGAAAGAAAGAAAAACCCTTGAGCGTTATTTGATCCCAATCAAACTTTGCACGCTCTTATGCCTTTAAATTATAGCTTGACCCAGTGCTAAATTGCTTGCTGCTTGGATGAGCCTAGTCCAGTTAAAATCCTACTTGGTGGTGGTGTGGGGGGTGGGGTGAAGAATTCAGGTTGCTTTTTTATTGTTATTTATTGTTGCATAAAGGCTATAATTACTAACCTTGGACTGCCAGGATACAACATAAAAATGAAAATCAGCCCTGGCTTTAAGGCTGAGGGCCTGGAACGATTCTCACCGACACGCCCCCCACCCCCCACCATCTCTACCACCAAATATATGCTCCTAATTAAGCAATGCTAGAGCATCGCTTACAATTAGAATTATGCAACTCTTCAGCAAGCAGCCATCGCTTTCTCTTTCAACGAATTAGCTCCATATTTCAGCTTCCCTGTCTCCTAGCTCTTATCGGCTCCAGCGACACGGTGGTGACATTTCATCTGTGACAGACCCTCTCTATCCTCACTCCAATGTGATAAAACTTTTATGGAACCACGACTAAGAAATGAAGTTTTCCCAAGGATCGTGGAAACAGAGCGGCACATTAGCCTGGGGACCATTTTATGTATGCTTGGATCCATAGCTTCTCCCTGGCAGGGGAAATCAAACAGGCCTCCTCTCCCTCTGTCCTGAGTTTTATTTAGTGATTTAATTTCACTTTAGTTTTAAGGTTTGACCTGAGAAGTCTAGGCTTCAGAAATTTTTTTTTAAGATTAATCATTTTCCTTTGTTTTCATTTTAGACCCAATGGTGGTTGGGCTTCGGGTCACGTGACGACTTCTTTGTAGCTCCGGAAGAGAACTGTGAAGTTTAGGTTGAAGCAGCAGTAATGGGCCAGATTTCTGTTGTTGTTGATGGGGTGGGGGGTGGGGGACAGCGAGGAGGCTGTGGCCAAAGAAGCAAAAAGACAAAAAAAAGGTCAGTCAATGAGAAAAAATTGAGAGGCGAAGAAGCCAAACAGAAAAGACCTAGAGAGAGTCCCCTAGTTTCCCTTTGCCCCAAACTTGTTACTTAAATCTTAAGAAGTTGGCAGAATGTTCCAAGCTTGTGTGAGAAAAACCAAATAAACCTGAGACACAGATGGGGGAGGTAGGGCCCTGAGCAGGGGAGCATAAAAAGGCCAGGATAGGGTCTTCACCATTCTTCTTCCCTTGGGGAAATCTGGCAGTCAGCAGCCTGCTGCTCTGCTATCTAAGTTGGACCACCAAGACAAGATAAAATTGATAACAGAAAGTTTATTCAAGAATTATATGACAGACAACCCTTTTAAGTAAGGAAAAAAAGTAACTACAGAAGAACAAAGAAAGTTCCAAGAGGGAATTAATTCTAATTCTACAAATTCAGGACTATACAGTGACAATTAGGAGCTGAGTTCATGCCTTTTAGAACTAATTACAATTGTTCATAAGTACAAGTTTAACATAAATCTATAGCTTTTTACTAGAGTACAATAACTAAAATAGCTGGTTTTACATGACAGGGAACACAACGTCCTTTATAACAAGTAAATACTAAAAAAAAAAAAAAAAAGTACAATTTTTTCCTTTTTCCCTCATATAAATACATAATGTAGGGGGATAAATAATACAAAAAAAAAAAGAAAATATTTTAACAAGCTATAACCAATAAATATATATGAAAATGTTCACTAGAACACACATTTTTTGAGCAATGCTGGACTCCTGCAGGCCCAGGCATCTCTCACAGTTGTTTTTAATATCCATTAAAATGTAAACTCTAAGTGCAACAAAAGTGTCCTGTCCAGGGTTGAGCAAGGCACACAGGCCCAGCTGCAGCCCCTGCCTGGGACAGTTTGTCAAAATATACCCTGTTTTCACGTTAAGTCAAGAGAGCAACAGAAGAAAAGAAAAGTGTAAAACCTCGTGTCACCGACTGCTTTCTGTGGAGCGAGGGGGATGGACCTGGAGCTGAGATGGGAGACAGCAGAATGGGCAAACCTTTAGTCTTGACAACTTGCCTGCCCTCACCTCCCAGCTTTGCCATAAAAGAAAATATATATATATATATTTATAATATAGACAGCTCTTTCAGGATCTCTCACCATCCCTGAGCCCTCTGAAGACTGTAATTGATAGGGGTGGGGTATAGATATTAATGTCCTAGAGCAGAAAAATATGGGACTAGAGATGGAGGGAGTGCCCAACCTTCTCCTATCATGGGAAGAAATCTGAGGATTCAGGAAAGTGGGAGGGGGACATGCTTTGTGCCCTTGATTTTGAAATGTATTACTTTTTTTTTTTTTTTTAAGGAGAATTGCCAGGAAAGAAAAATCAAGATTTGGGGGAATTAACCACATAGAAGGAAGGTAAGTTGGTTGGTTGGCTGGTGATGGCCTAGCCATCTTGTCTGTTTTTTAAAATGTGCTTCTTTGCCTGTTTCCCTATCTCCTCTTCCTCTACCCGACTCCCTAAGGTGGAATTCCAACTGGATATTGCTGGAGGCCTAGGGTTGATGGGGTCATCTCCAATCTGCTGTAGATTCCTTTCCAATGGGTTGGCAGGCAGACTAAACAAGAGCTGCAGGACTTAAAAAGCAACCTCTCAGGCCAGGGGGAGGGGAAGGAGCTCCAGGCCCTTTCTTCCCGGGAAGCCTGGCTGCCATCCTGCCTCCTCTTTCAGACCTCCCGACTGCACCCCACAACTCCACAAACCCCGCCCCTCCTGGGCCTCCTCCACCCCAGGACCTGCCCCTCAGCCCTCCCTCTCCCATCACAGGTGTGTTAACTTGGGCGCTTCTTGGATTCTACCCTGAGGAGGCGGCGCATGGTGAGAGGAGAGGTCTGTGTAGGTAGGGTGGGGGTCGCAGGGTCCGTGGTGCTGGCTGGGGGCCATAGGGGGCGCCCCGTTGTAGTCCAGGTTCCCCGAGGGGTGGTGGGAAAGGTGGTTGAGGCCGTAGAGGGAGGGGCCGGCAGGGGGCGGCAACGGATCCGCGTAGCCGCCCCCGCCCACGTACACGGGGCTGCCCTGCATGGTGGGCGTCCCGTAGGCGCCCCCGTTGGTTTGAAGGACGTGAGGCTCGTAATCGGGCGCCGGGGTCTGGGGATACTTCTGCGGGGCGCCGCAGCCTTTGAGGGGGGGCTGGTAGTTGGAGGGCAGCGCATAGGCATTCTGGTGGGCTTTGCCGAAGGCGGGCGGGGACGGGCTCTCATAGCTGGGGGTCATGGAGTGCAAAGCGTTCATGAAGCCGGCCGTGGACTGCATGGGTTGCGAGGGGCTGCCGGCGGGGGAGGGGCCCCCCGAAGACGAGGCCAGGCCCTTGGCCTTCTGGTCCTTCTTGTATTTCATGCGCCGGTTCTGGAACCAGATCTTGATCTGCCGCTCGCTGAGGTTCAGCAGGTTGGCCATCTCCACGCGGCGCGGCCGGCACAGGTAGCGGTTGAAGTGGAACTCCTTCTCCAGCTCCACCAGCTGCGCGCTCGTGTATGCCGTCCGCGCCCGCTTGGAGGCCGCAGACCCCGGGGGGCTCTTGTCCCCTCCCCCGCCGCCACCCCCGCTGCCGCCACTGCCGCCGCCTCCTCCTCCGCCGCCGCCGCAGCCCTCCGCTGGACCCGAGGGGGAGGGGTGGGAAGGGGAGAAAATGAAATAAAAGATAATTACTGAACACGCCGAAATTGAATGCATCGTTTCTTAATAAATCCAGGCCTGGACTCGGAGGCCCCGCCGCCCTCCCCTTCGCGTCCCCGCCTCCTCCTCTCCACTGCCCCCCGCCCCCACCCGCCGCATTAGCGGACACTCTATAATAGTGGCATTTATTAAGAGACCTGTTCTCCTCTCACTGCCCCAGCTTATGAAAATTTGATCATGTCACGCAGACAGAGCCGCATGGCCATTTATTTAGGGCTGGATTTTCTCGCACACGCTTTCTCCCCCCTTATCCCTAGTTCCAGGTGTAGAAGACACTCCTCCACCCTCCACCGCGCCCAGACCTGTGGCCCAGACAGGTGCTTGAGGAGAGCTCCTGGGCGAGTCTGGACATTCTGGGCAGGGCACGAAAATGGGGGGCGAAGAGGCTGCCATGCCTGGAGGCCAAGACCGCGGGCCGCCCGAGCGATTGTGATTAATATCCACAGTAGTAATACTTAATAATAATCAATCGTTGACGACTCTGCGTCCACTGGCAGCGTCTCTTGACTCTGCGGCCTTGCAAAGGGCTGAGAACGAGTACCTGGCCTTCTCGACCTCTCAGTTCAGGTGGAGGGGGCAGGAGAGAGAGGCTGCTGGTGGGGTCAGGGGTCGCCAGGTGGTGGGGGGGTACGGGAAATGCGCCGTAGCTGCCGCCGCCACCTGGGCGCCTAAGGGCTGGGTGCTAGAATAACAGTGACATTCCTGGCCAGGACAAAAGCTGATGACGACGAAGCCAGAGAGCCGGTACCTGTGCCAGGGGAGCTGTTTTTCAGCTTGGACGTTTGCCTCGACTCTTTCATCCAGGGGAATATCTGTTTGGTGAGGGTGGAGTTCGAGCCGGCACCGCACTTGGGGGGGGCCGCTTTTGCTGGGACCGCCCCCGTTACTGCTGTTGCTAGTGGTAGTGGTAGGTGCGGCGCTGGGCGGGGGCGAGCCGGGCGGAGCCGGCAGGGGCTCTGAGGCCAGGCCCGGCCTCATGCAGCTGCCGTTGAGTTCCTTGCCCTTGGCGTGCGGGGCGGCGTTGCCCAGGGACTGCAGCGAGCACGCTGAGCGCTGGTAGTCACTTTCCAGGTGCGTGGTGGCCTGGAAGGGGGGCTGAGGGGGACCGTCGTAGCCGAAGCCATTGCTGCCAGGGTATGAGGGGTAGCCTCCAAAGAGTGCGGCGGCGGTGTTGTCGTAGTAGGTGGCTTTCTGCATCGCTGGGCGAGGCCCTGGTGGTAGGTGGCAACTTGCAAGAGCCAGATACCCTCACGACCGGACATTGGCACCCCTTGGGGTCACGTGGCACGCCGGACCCCCCCGCTTTCTGCCCCCCTCCTCCCGGGATCTGTTCGTAGCGGTTGACCTGCGGGGTGAGAGAAGAGACACGGGGAGAAGAGGACTGGGGCTCGAATCCATCTTAGGAACTGAAAAGGGAACTGACATCAATAGGGTTTTTCTTCTCCCCCACCCAACATCTTCACAGCAGATGCTGAGGCCACTTGCTTGGCCTGAAATGGATTTTTCTTATATCAGTGCTTTAATTTTAAAAGAAAAAGCCCACCAGTTTTCATCTTCACTTAAAAAAATAAGGACTCCACTCCTTTGGGAACTGCCTGGATATACAATCTTACTATGGCAAGGGCCATGGCTTCTCTCCTGCCTGCCTACTAGCCCCTGACCTCTTTTCTTCCCTCTCCCTACACCTGCCCCCCCCAACTCTGGGATAGGGTGGCTCAAGGGGGGGAACTCCAAAATAAAAGCATCATCAACACCCTCCTCTGAGCTGAGAGGCCTCCTGCCTTTGCCTTCATCTAGGTTCCTTTCATCCAAGCAGAGTCTAACCTGGAGAAGAAAAACTGAGGCTGAGGATCACTGGAAGAGGCAGCAGGAAGAAGCAAGTTGAGCAGGGAACCTTCTGATGTGAGGAAGCCTATCCTTACCCTCCCACCTCAAGAAGCAGCAGCCTGACCCAAAACTTCCTGAAGATTTTTAACCTCCAGAGCCAGTGGAACTGAGCTGCCTCCATGGCCTTTGCTGCAGGTACTACCACCTCCAGTCTGAGTGTGTGCTAACCAAGTCTGGGATCCCACAGCCAGCGGCCCCCATGGGGCCCCCAAATGGAACAGGACTGTTTCTTTGGTGGGACTGGTTGGTGCTGTGACCATTTGGCTAGGTCTTCCCCCACTCTCTTTTTTTTCATCAGGCATAATTTTTTTTTACCCACCCTTTCCTTGACAGTCTGCTTCCTTTGATTTTTCCAAAAGAAGAAAAGAAGAAAGAAACTAGGTAACTGCTGGACTTTTCTAAAAAGAGATGGGAAAGTGCTTTCTAAAACACAAATTTTTTTCCCTAAGAAAAAAGAAAGTAAACAAAGCAATCTAAGCAATATTATCTGGGCTGCAAACTGGGTGCCCCTGTTTACTGAAGTTCTTTGAGGCAAAAAAAAAAAAAAATCATTAGTTTAATGCAGGCTTTTAAAAGTGTGCTGGAAAAATAAAGGTTCAAGCTGTCACAGGATTTTGTGTATTTCTTCCAAAACTTCTGACTACATACCCCCAAGCTCACGAAATGTCTTCTCAACTCCTCACCATCACTCTTCATAGAATCTTTAGATTGACCCTATCTTCTGACATATGAGTTTGAACTAGTTAAATCTCATTCAGCCCAGCTAGTCAACTCTAAAGAAAACTAAAAATAGGAAAATAAAATAAAAAGGGAGTCCAGGTGAAGGAAATCCCTCTCACACATAAATCCCCTTCTTAATGGCACAGATTTATACTCAAAAGGGAGCCGGGTAACTCTGAGTTCCGATTGGTTTCTGGGAAGAATTTGTTTCTGGGAAACACACAGGGGTCTGCAAAGCAGGAGGTCCTTCCAGGGAGGAGAACTGGAGTTCAATTGGCCAGGCTGACCCAATCCCTTTATTATTATTACCATTAGCCTCTGATGATTTAACCAAAATTAGCTTCGGAGCAGCCCTGGTTGAAGGGGGAATTAATTAACAGGCATCAGTTGAGTTTGTTATTAATAGATAAGAGAATGAAATAAAAACGTTGGAGGGGGTTGGCTGGCTGGGCCCTGGCTTTATTTAGTCTAAATGATTGTTACAGCAGTAATGATGATGATGATGATGATAGTTATAATAAAACAATAATTTGACTAGACGCCTGGGGCCGAAATTCCTGTCGCTCCCCATGCAATGAACTCACAAACCATTGCAGAAACGAGGCCAGGCGAGTGTGGGAAGCAAGAAGCTAGAGGCGTGATAGGAAAGAATGGAGGCTCCACCGGCAGCCAGAAAGGGCCGGGAAGGTTTGTGGATGGTTAGTCCCTGGCTGCCGCTGTCGCCGCCGGGCTGTCTCGGCTGCTGCTGCCATGGTGCCTGGCGACAAGCTATGTTGGCCCAGGGAGGCAAAGAGAAGCGTTCAGGACGCAGAAATGGTTAGCAGCGGCAGGTTCCAAGCACACCCAGCCGAGGAGCAGCCCTAGGGCAGCAGCAAGTTTGGGCGCTGAAGGTAACTAAATTAAAAGGCGCCTTAGCAACTCCACACTGGGACTTTCCCAGGCCCGCCCGGCCGGCCGGAGGGCGCACACAGAGGCTCGGCTGATAGGACAGTGAGAAGAGGGAGAGGTGCTGAGGGGATCCAAAACCTGGGGATCCAGGAAAAGGGGGGTGGGGTGCAGTTCTACCAAGCCAAACACATCTATTTCCCTTGCCTCCATGTTGAAAAAATCCGGGCTCCATCTGGCTTCTCGGGAGAGAGAGAGGGAGGGAAGGAGACGGTGGCTCCCGGCTTCCCCCCAGGGTCTCACTGGAGAAGGGCGGTGAGCCACCCCAAGAAATCCACTTTTCCAAGCAACCCCCCAAAAAAAGGCTTGAGAGAGTAACAATAGCTGGGAAGACCAGGGAGAGGGGCTAGGCCACCTTCTAGGACTTAAAAAAAAAATAGAAGAGAAATAGAACAAAAAAGGAAGAGAGAAAAAAGGTTAGGCTCTTCTTAGCAGCCGGGCGAAAATTCAGTCCAGATCTGGCTGCTGAAAGAAAAGAGAAGAGAAAAGGAAAGAAGCAGGAAGAGAGAGGGAGAGGGAGAGAGGGAGAGAGGGAGGGAGGGAGAGAGAGAGAGAGGGAGAGAGAGAGAGTCGCTGCGTGGAAGGAAGCTTAAAGCTTGTGAACTCTTCTTGAACCGAGATTGGAGTCATATGGGCCATAAATCATTGAGACATACTCTCCGCCATTCACAAACTGATAGCCTATTTCAGTCCAGCTTACCTTAGCCACCGACGAGGGGAGAACAGGCAGACATAATATATATTCACATCGAGCCCCAGCGCGAGCGGCAGGCGAGAAATCTCCCCTCCTTGAAGGCAAAGGAAAAAAAGACCACTGTTTAAAGCGGCGTCGCCCCCCTCCCCAATAGCCACCCCGGCTGGGGAGCCCGAGGGGCAGACCGGCCGGAGGAGCCGCTCGGCGTCCGCTTCAATTCACTCGGCTTAGGAGCGGGGGTGCGCAGGAGGGAGGGGGTAGGGAAGCGGGAAAAAAATAGAAGACCGAAAGGTGTTCGGGCGGCTCAGCTCGCCGAGAATCCAGCTCCAGGCTCCGGCACGGCCAAGCCGCCACAGTGCGGTTGCCCTATAAGACTGGTACGCCCTACTCTCTGTAACAATGGCCTCTGCTTTTGCACAGGGAAAAAAACCACACAGACACACACACTCACACACACACAAGCTCACACACACCCCCACCTCTCCCCCTTTAGCAAGCTTAGATGCCTGATAAGGAAGGAAGGTGATGGTGGTAACGGGGGAGGGGGGTATTTTGAACAGCACCCCCCCACCGTTTAAAAAAAAAAAGTGAGAAAGGAAAGAAGGTAGAGCTTTTACGTTTTGATTTTGTTTTTTAAGGACAGGTAAATTTTTAAATTCAGATTTTGGTGGGGGAGGAAGAGGAGCGCAAAGACAAGGCAAAGCTGGTGGAGTTCACAGCTCCCCACTACCACCACCACCACCACCATTAGTAAACCCTTCTGTCTAAGCAGAGAGTAGCTTGGGAGGCCCTGGCCTTGCAGGGGTGGGGGGATGGTTCCTGGGTGCCCCTCTGCATTCATTTGCAGTGGGAACTCTAGGACTTTTTTTTTTTTTAAGTAGTTTCACTCTTGCGGGACTGGTGGCTGAGTCTCAGCAGTCTGTTTCTTCTCTCCCCCACACGCTCTATTCCTCCTCTCTCCCCGCAAATCTGGCCCGGTTTCCGACCTGGGGTGGGGGGAACCAGACCTTTCTTTTCAAAAGCCCCCTCCCACTTTTGAGAACAGACAACAAGCGGTGAGTGATTATTTCAAAAATCCAGACCATCTTGTAGGGGAGGGGGGTTGAGGAGAGGGTGACAAAAGGAAGACCTTGTGTTTAGCTTGAGTTCCAGACACTGCTGGCAATAGAGAAGCTGTAAGAACTTCACGAAGAAGTTTCTGTTAAGATTCTCACCTCTGGATAGGCAGAAGGGGCTAAGAGGTGATAAGGACATTTGTACTTCTAAGAAGATTCGAAGAACCAGCAAAATGCCTTAATTTTAAATGCACTGGCAAAAGAGATGGAGGGTAGTTATTTACATTATTATTGTTGTTCAGAACAAATCTGTTTACTTCTCTTAGCTCTTGCAAGATTTAGGACTCTTGAAACAAGTGAGGAAAACTACAAAAGCTCAAGTTGTCTTCGAGTGCGTTTTAGAAGGACAGGGAAAGGCTAGGAGGCCTGTAGGAGGAAGACAGGAGGCAAGAATGTAGGTGTCTGCAGATTTGGGGTGGGGGTGGGGAAGAGCCGTTCCTAGTGGAAGAAAAAGACAAAAAAAGCACCAGGACTTTTCCAAAAGCAGGAGTGTTTGCAACTTGGCAGAACTGCTGACTCCGGGCTTAGAGGATAAAATAGAAGTCTGGCAGTTTCTCTTTTCTACAAAGGCAGCTTGGAAAACTTGTTCTCTTAACTCTGCGTAGACAGAGCCAGCTACTACCCTGTGACGTCCTGGTTAGAATCCTTGGCTTTTGCTTTTTCCCATCTGGATGGACCAGGAGAGAAGGGACTGGGAGAACAAAGGTGAGAGATGGTTTCCAGCTATTGTCTCCCTTCCAGGAGAGGGTGGCGGTGTCTGGCAAAGCTTCCCTCGCACCCCATAGCTCCCCACTCACTGCCTTTGCTTTGGGCTGAGAAAGGGTCCTACTGTTTACTCTCATAAGGTATGGCCCCTGGCCTCCTCCAGTCCCCACTTCTTTCAGGCCCACTAAGTCAGGCTTACTTCATGGGCTGGAACAGCCAGTTTCCTGGGGCCCTGATGAATTGGAGTGGAGAGGGGGACTCTGGCCTTCCTAACCTCCAGCAAGGAACCGGTTGAAGAGTTTCCTCCTACTGTGAGGTCTCTAGGATCCTAATGCCTGCCTAGACAGTTGGTGGCTGAGGGTTGTGGGGAGGTGAAGATGGAAGGTGGAAGCCATTTTTCTATGTTCATTAGTATCAGGAACAGAAAATACCCAAGCTGGACCCACTGCTGGGGCTCAAGCCAGGACCCTCAGAGAAAGCAGTCTGTCCTGAGATCTCCAGACCCTGGTTAGAGACCTGTTGGACTGGACTTTACGTAGTTCTAGGCCTGGTGGGTCAGTGACTCACGAGGCTTCTAGAGGTTTAAGAGACCAGCACCTTTGGATCTTTTCCCCTCCCACATTAAAAAGTCAAGAATGTACCTCAGACCCTCCAACTCTTCTAGCTGTTACTGCCACTAGAGAGAGAGAGTTATTGTGAAGTTGAGAGGAGGATCTGGTCACTTGTGGGACCTGCACGGCTTTGCCCCAGTGAATAAGAGAGAACCCAGGGACATCCAGTCAGCCTGCAAGAGGATCAGCCTGGAGCTAAGCCAAGGGCAGAGGAGTTTTCCAGACACAGCAGTGGACCCCTCCCCGCTCTGAGGCTGGATTCTTGTGGTCCCTTCTGGCTACACAAGGAGGTGGAGTGCAGTGGAGTGGGAGCAAAAAAGAGGGCTGCGGGGAAGAAAGCTAACCTGGAGCAAATTTTCAGAGGACATGCACCCCCAAATGCAGTAGGAAATAGAGTAAGGACTTCTTAAGTAATTCTGAGAGGAAAGCCCCTTCCAAATGCTTGAGACACAATTAGATCCCAGTTTGGTTTCCTTCTGGACTTTATTATTCCTTTCCGGAGATTTTTGGTTGGCAGAGAGCCCCTTTTGGGGGCTGGGAGGATGGGGGATGAATGGTAGAATGGCAGCTCCAGGGTACCCTTGTCGTCTGAGGTACGTCTGCAGGCTAGAAACCTTCCAAATTTCAAGGGACAGACTGGGGCAGTGAGGAGGCTGGGCAGGAAACTTAGGGTAGGAAACACCAGCGGGGTTGGAGGGAAGACTTTGAGGTCTGGAAAAGGAGGAAAGAGGGATTTATCATCCCTGATAGTGAAGTCATAATTTAGGGGGAGACTAGAGAGAGAAGAGGGAACAATCTCTTCCTGGATTCAAGTGGGGAGACTTGGGCAACTTACCGTGTGTGTGTCTGTGTATGTGTGTGTGAGACAGAGAGAAACAGAGAAAATTTTTTTTAAATTTTAAGAGAAAGATTAAGACACAGAAACCTTAGAAATTAATAACAAAGGCAAAAATCAGAGAAAATGCCCCCCTTCATAGACATTCTTTCCTATTTCCCCAGAGCTAGACCACTCACTCCCCCACTCCTAATCCATACCCAGTACCAGGACACCGGACACCGGGCCCTTAAAATCCCCTTGAGCAATCAAGGGTGGGGGGCACGCTTGGAGGCCACCGGAGATGTCTGTTTCCTTCTGCGCCCAAAAAATCATCAAAGAACAAACGAAAATTTTCCTCTCAATAAGGACAAACTGCCTGGTTCCTTTAAAATCGATTTCTGGTATCAGCCGTGGGATGACCAAGGGATTTTTCCCACTGCCGCCCCAGCCTAGTGCCAGCTCAGCCAGCCCCAAATTTGACTTGCCCCCCAGCCTCCCTGAGAAGCCAGGACCTGGCAGTGGGACTGGGGGTGGTGAGGCGTTTAGCGATCTCTTTCTGGCTCTGTCTGGGTTCCGGGTCCCACAGTCTTCCAGATTCACTGGCCAACTCTGTGGCCTCGGAGAGTCGTGAAAAGTACACACGGACACACACACACACCTGAATCTCCATCTCCTTTAAATATTAATGAAATTGCAAAGATGGGGGCTAGAAAATGGGAAATGCTACTGCAAATCGCTCTTGGTATTTGGATCCCAAACTCCCACCTTTCTAAGATGCCTGAGCTGGTGGGAACAAAGGGGCAGAGGAAGGAAGATTTCGCGCCTGGGCGGAGGCCGGCGTACACCCAGCTCAGTAGAAGCCGAGATCCAAAGAAGAAAAAGGCCAAGACTGAAGTAAATTGAAGTAAATTCTGAGCTGAACTCTCCCCTAAACCCAGGTGTGGGGGCAAGAAAAAGAGGAAGACAAAACAAGGCTCCCATGAGGGTTTGCAAAGTCTGCTCAGTGAGCAAGGAGGCCGAGCCTGTGCCCCTATGCCATGGACCAAGACGGTGAGCGGCGGCGCCCAGTTGGGTTTGAGCTCCACCATATCAGGGGTCCCGCCTCACCTAGAAGCTCTGTCCCGGCCTGACAAACACCACCCCTGTGGATGTCGAGACAAAAGGTGGGCAAGGCAAGAAGGAGAAGGGCAAATCTTGGGACAGCTGGGCGCCTGGGGTCAGGGGTGGGTTGGGGGGTTTGGGGGGGATTGCTGGGGAAGGAAGAGAGAAGCTGCCAAGGGAGGTCCAGGGTCCAGGGAGTTGCTGCGAGGGACTGACTGCGCAGGTCTCTCCTGACAGATCAGATGCCTCTCTCCCACTGACCTCTGTTTAGCAGACAATAACTCAAGGGATTAATGACCAATCAGTGGAAGGCCTCCAGAACTGCCTCCAAATATAAAACTCCAAAGTCAGAATGGGATAGGCCCAGAATGTGGGCCTGCTGGCCCTTTCGTTTTTTTCTTTCTCTCAAATAGGGTTTGGAGTGAGACTTTAAGAAGTCTCGGGCAAAAACAGACTATTTCCTCTCAGGATTATCTGGCCAGGAACTCTGATTTCCAGAATACCCCCAAAATGAATTTGTTTCTCCTCTCTTCCCACTTTTTCCACCAGAATTCATATCCCTGACAACACTTCCTAAGGCAGTCTGGAAGTCCCCCCTCCTCTGCTAGCCTCCCCATATCCCTGATCCTACAAGAAAATCTCCCTTCTCACATGCAGGCCACTTCTGAGAAGCCCCCACCTCTTTTGAATTTTATCTTTTCTTTTTTTTCCCCAGTTGGGAGAAGAAATGGAAAATAAGAGCAAGAAGACAGGGGTCATCCACCTTGCCAGACTTCTGTCCTGGCTTCCCTGGGAGGAGACCTGGGGTAATGCCATGGCCCCCTGCGTCCAAAGGCTCAGGGTGGGCAAAGTGAGGCTGGGAGTGGTGATGGTGGTCTGCTGTCTCAGATCTAAATGCTGAAACCATAATTTGGTCCCTGGGCTGGTGTTGGAGGGACTTCAAAAGCTGTATTCCCAACAACTCCAGCCTCAGCTCCGAATCCTGGCAGAGAAAGTGCTTTGCTCTTTGAGGCTGAGCCCCTCCTTCCCTAGCTTCCCTTCAAATGCCAATCCCGGCACAACCCAGCCAGCTAGCCCCTCCCACTGCCTTCTACCTCCAGTGCTCTAGGCTTGGGCTTCTCCTCTGCTGAGAATAAGGACACCTTCAGGAGGAGGAATAGTCCAGATTCCAGTGGATTTCCTTGAGTCAGTCTGAGTAACCATGCACTTCTCTGGACATATACAAACTTCATGCATACTGCAAATATGCGTGCACATAGTGACTTCTATACTCAGGTGCCCACAGAACCCCAGCAGCAACAAAAAGGAGTTGCTCCCAAGCACTAGAGTTACTCAAGGTCAGAATTGGGAAGAACTCAGGGAGTGTCCTGTCCAATGCTGCCACTGCCAAAGATAGAGAAACTAGGTCCAGAGCTAGGAAGTGGTTTGCCTAAAGTCGTACATAAAGGATAGGTTTGGGAATCAGGAGGCTTGGATTCTAGGTGGTCCAGATTGGCTGTGTAATCTGAAGTAGACTTCACTGGGCCTCAGTTTTCCCCATCCCTAAAGCCAGATCACATGTGTGGAGGGGAGGGCTTGGGCTAAATGATCTTCCCTTTTGAGCTGACAATTTGTGGTTCTCTGTGTACTGATGTAAAAGTGAGTAACAATAAGCAATCATAAACTGATTTCAGATAATAATGGGCACCATCTCATCCAAAATCAGACTATTTCCTCTTGAAATTTAAATGCTTACACCCCCACAACTGAGTGCCAACCCCACTCCTGAACCCTCAGAGGCTAGTGCATTGGTTTTTACTGCCCTTCTGTGTCGGGGTGGGTTATTCTCCACCTTCATCACCAAATCAAAAGTACTATTTTCAGACATAGCAACCTGAGCAGTAAATAATTAATTTGTGTAATTAGAGGAGGAAGGCTTCAACCTGGCAATTTTTAACCAGGAGTCAATGTACCCATTGTACCAGCCTGGCCTTCTCACCCAACCCCCAACTCTGCCCCCACACCTACCAGCTTCCCCAACTGCCTCCCCCCACTGGGAGACCAGCATTCCCAGGACTACCAGCCAGGGTTCATGGAGTCAGACTGTTCCCTCCCCAACAATGTTCCATTCTCTGCCTTCTCCCCTACAGAAACCGGTCTGCCTGCAGCTGCCCCTCGAAGCTAGCTTTCCCGACCCCCTAAAGCTGTGCTGGGCTCCAGGTACAGGCTCTCTGCTCTTGGGACACATGTAATCCACCTCCCAGCTCAAAATGCCCCAACAATGCAGCGAGTTTGCATTTCAAGAAACTCCCATTAATATCAATTTACTTCACTGAAACCTCGGGTTCTTCATCAAGTTGATGATTTATGATAAAATCAATTAAATTACAGCCACTTAGGGCCCAGCCGCTTCCTCTCAGATTTCATTGGTGCGGGGCCCAAGTGTCTGGTGGAAAAATGCAAGTTTAGCTGGAGGCGAGGAAAGATAATTCTGCGGCTGAGAAAATTTAATGCAAAACAATTTCCAGGCAAAGCCCAGTGTCTGGACAGAAATGCAAGAGCCACTGGTTGGCTGGCCTGCGGAAATAACTATCTGGGGGTCAAAATATTTTTCTCCCACCCCCATCATCCTGCTTGGCTCCTTTCCCCTGGTCCCTTTTGTGCTCACCCGCTCCCTCCTAAACAGAGATTTTGGGAGAATTTGAGCAGTACTAGTGGAACCCCCACCAGCCTCAAACCACAAACAGCCCCTACCACTTCAGGCCTTTTTCTCCCACCCCTCTTCCCAACCCAGCTGTGCTCACTAATTCCTACGACTCGCATGGCAAAGTTAAAGGTTCAAAGTGAAGATCAGGCGGCGTGGGCAGATGACACAGAGGGGCCAGGGAACCGGGCCAAGTGGGCACTGCTGCATGTGGCTGTGGGAGGAAAGAAAGCACAGACTGCAGGAGCACTCCCCCATGGCGAGGGTACGAGGCAACAGAGAACTCCAGAGCAACCAGGTCCTGGGTACCCAGACCTGAGAACATCAGGTCCCCATGCAGCTGCCAGTGTGCTCACTTGTAAAGCGATGCTGTACCTGACAAACCCCGACCCGAATGAATACACATGTGCACTCACACAAAACACACCTACATGTGTATGCTTGCACACTCTCCTTACATCTCACATCCTGCCCCTGCAAAGAGACAGCTCCCACCATTTCCCCACATCTGGAAAAATAAATCCCAGTGAATCAACCTGGCATCGCCTTCCACTCCAAAGACACAGGCTTCTCCCGCCTCTGCTCTGTTTGGTTTTTGGTTTCCAGAGGAGGCAGGGAGTAAACACAGCTTCTCTGAAGCCATAAATCACCCCGTCTCCTACCTTCTCAGTTTAACACCCGTCCTTAGCGCAGCCCCTTGTAGTTTCAGCTTCAAATAACCCGCGAGGTGCTAGTAGGCTCTGACCATGGTGGCAGCTGGACTTTGGGAGCAGGACCCAGCCCCCCACCCACTCCAGCAGCTGCCCCTCACATCTGCCACACAACCCGGAGCTCCCAATTCCCCTGGAAAACCCCTCGCAGCTTCCACCGCCCTTCCTGAGCCCCAGCGCTCCCCAGGCCCTAGCCGGGTCCTGTCCACACCCCGCATTCCTGCACACCGACCCGCACCCTCCGCCCGCCGCCCGCCCTCACTGCCTCTTCAACTCGCTCCCATCTCTGTCTCGCACCAATCCGACTGTCCTCCCAGACGGGCGCGGGGATCTCGGGCTCTCCGCTCTCACCCCGAGCCCGGCCCGGAGCCCGCACCTACCTGTGCGGTTCTGCTAGGGCGCGGGCAGCGGCAGGCGGCTGGCCGGGCCCGGGTCGCCAGCGGGGGCTGAGCGGCCGGCAGCATCCCGGCCCCACCGGCCGAGGCGAGGAGAGGCCCGGAAGCACTCCCCCAGCCCGCCTGCCGCGGCCGCCGCTTTGTTCGGCCCTCGAGTCCGCGCGCGGCCGGGCGCGTGGGGCTGCGGGAGGCGCGCGGGCCCGGCGCGGAGCCGGGTCGAGGCTTCGAGGCGTGAGCGGGCCGAGCGGCCGGGCGAGAGGAGCGGCGACTGCCGGGGCGCGGGGAATCGGGGGCGCCATGGCGGAAGGCGGGCGCGCAGCGGCTCTTCAATGTCACCGGCGAAATGGGTTCCATATGTCCGGCCCGGTGGAGGAGGGAGGGGAAGGGAGAGCATTCTGAGCAGGTCGGGACGGGAGCATGGGGGGCGCGACGGGGGAGCCCAGTGGCGGCCAGGGGAGGGACTGGAGAGGCAAGCAAGGTTTGCGTTTTCCATTTTCCCTGGAGTTGTCTAAAGCTGCTTAAGGTGCTGGAAACTTTCCATTTTTCCTTTTCTTTCCAGAAAGAAGGAGATTAGCGAAGGTAACATCCATGTGTTCTGGCCAGGGCTTCAAGGGAGAAGATGTGGATTGGAGGCGAAAGGGAAAGTTCTCAGGCTGCTGGAAGACCAACTTCTCCCTGCCCCCGAAGAGGGAAAGAAGAGACCAAACGCAGGAGGGGGAAAGAGGCCAAGGAAGGAGTCCCAGGGTCCCGGCGTGAGACACTGTCGCAACCAGCAGCCCACTCCAGGGTGGGATTCTCTTTGGGAAAAGTCCAATCTTTAAGTTACTGAAGATGGTGGTGGAAGAAGTTTGAAGTGCCCAAGACATCTTGGCCATTCCCAACACCAGTTCCTACCCCAGCCGCTTCACACCTGATTCAGCACCCCAGGGCCTACTCTAGAGACGCTGCTTCTGGGATGGCCTCAGCTTTGGGCAGCTGCCTGTGAGAAGGCACAGAGCCTGGAGGAGCTTCCAGACCTTACAGTCCTTTCCTCAATGCCGCCCACCCCAAGGGGATGGGCTCTTTCTCTGCCTGTCTATCTCTATTTGTTTTTCTCCTCTCTCCCCCCTCCCTCCCTCTCTTTCTCTCTCTCTCTGCCTTTTCTAACCATCTCTGTGGTCTCTGTCCCTTCCTCACAGTCTTTTTGTCTTCTCACACTCTGCTTCTCTGTCTTTAGTGAATTTGAATGGGGCTTTGCTAAGGACTTCAACTTCAGGGTATCTCCAGAAATCACTTCTGGACTCGATTAGGCTACCCCTCTGGGTAATGTAGAGCCCTTGGTCTCAGGGCCCTGTCCTCTTGGGGGTCGGGGAGGTCTTCATCCTTCTGCCATGGAGACATCTCCTACAGAGAAGGGGGCCGAAGTGAGTGGTTTCCTTTCCACTTCCCTTCTCACTTAACTCTCGTGTATGTACCTATCCAAGTTGGGGGGTGCCTTCTGCCAGGACAGCTTCCCTGCCCCTCTGAGTGGCCTTTGTCTCCATTCTCCCTGTCGTCCTCTCCTTGGGCTCTGCCTTGACCTCCCTCCTCAGAAAGGGAAACTGCTGCTGGTTCTCTCTCTGGGACCCTCTCTTTTTTCCTTCGAACTTTCTTTCCTTATCTTTCTAACTCCTTTGCTCATTAAAGCATTGGCAGCCCAGCTTCTTAAAGGCACAGGGATAAACACTATAATTATATACACAAAAGTGGACTCCAGCAGAGTCTGGGGAGAAGATAAGAGTCAGCAGCTTTCCTAAAGTCCCTTCTATCAAATACATTTTGCCCCATCTCCCTAACAGCACAAAAGCCAATGGGTGTGTGTGTGTGTGCGTACAGAACTGTAAGAAGCAGGGCACTTCATGGCTACATGAACCAAATGTTTAAAAAACAACAAACCTGCTGATCTGGAGGGTAGGCCTGTATGCCTGGATGGAGGGCATCAGGCCTCACACAAGGAGATTTAGCAAGGGGGCAGAGACTGACTGAAAGATAATGGTAGAGAGGGATGCTCTCCCTGCTTTTGTCTCCCGGGGAAGAGAAGAGGAGGGGGTATCCCCAGGGCCAGAAGAGACAAAGACATGAAGGGGGCATAAAGAATGGAGAGGAAAAGCAGGGCGGGGGGGGGGGGGGGTGGTGGTGGCAGATATCAGGCCTCCACTGTGACAGGGGCAACAGCAGAAAGGGGAGTTGGAAGAACAGGGGCAAGGGCCTGTGAGGTTGGCTCCCAGCTCTCCTTGGGGGCTCTGGCCTGTCTCAGGGAGCAAACCCTTCAGCCGCCTTCTGCTATTCCCAACCCTCCAAAACAGGCTGAGCTCAGAAGCTACCAACACCCAACTGTTCCCTTCCTTCTGGCTCAGGGATTCTAAGACTTCAGCCTCAATCCTGAAGCACTGGATTGAGGGTGAACTCTCCCTCTCCACATTTACCCCCTGCCCCTATCAATACCCAGGTGAGGGAGAAGGAAATAGTCGCTTCCTACACTGAGGGGTGGGCTGGGGGGGCTTCTCCAACACCAAGGATGGGGGGCCTGAAGGGTCTGAAGCCCCCTATCCCTCAGGCCTCTCTGCTGCTCCTCCAGTCCTTCCCACCTCCCCATGATCTCCAGCCCTGTCAAAGCTGCCCATGAATCCAGTCTCTCCCCAGCTCCTTTTAGCAAGGCCAGGTAATGCGCCCCGACCCATCCCAGCCTAGGGTCTTGGCCTTCTCCTTCTCTTTCTCACTAAACCCTTTTCAACCCAGACTCCCAAATTGGGAGGCCTCACCTACCACCACCCCAAAAGCTGTCTGTTAACAAGGACAGGGCTCAGTGCCCACTTGGAGCAGAGCGTGGGAGTGAGCCCCTAGGTGGATCAGGGCCTAAGCAGCCACTCCAAGGCACAGCTGATGCCATGAATAATTAACACCTGGGCACTGCATCACTCTAATTTTTCCTGCTCAAAGGTTTACACTAGCAGGCAGAGTTAAGTATCACAGATAATAGTGGCTATAAAGTCAGTTGGCTGGGCTCCAGCCAGGGAAGGAGATGCTAGCAACCCCAACGGAACTTAGCCAAGGCTCTGTCTCTCTGCCTCTCCTCCATGACAACTTTGGGCGGGGGAGGGGGGCAGTGCATAACATCCTCAAAAGCCACCTCTGGCTTTGCTTTCAACCGGCAGACCCCTCCCCAGTGGGGAGGTACTGTGACCTCTCCCCCTCCCAATCTATACCCCATTTGCTCCCTCTTTGGATGGAGACTTATGGAGAGGAACACACCCTGTGTCCTGAAATGCTCTCCAACTTTCTGAGAACCACCAGGAAACATTTCTCTTCTAGAAAAACTTAGAGAACTTTTCCCTCCTTTAGCCCTCAACACGCAGGCCCTCACAGCTGAGGAAACTTTCTTTGTTTCAGGAGGTCGAAGGAAGGCTACTAGGGTGTGAATTCACTTCCTTGTTTTGTTAGAAGGGTGGGGAGCCAAAGCTTTCAGCTTCCCTCCCTGCCCTTCAGCCTCTGCCTCCATTGTCTCCCCCAGCTTGGGTAGCTCCTATCCCACTCGCAACACTGTCATACAGGTCAGTCCTATAGGTTGAGCTTGAACACTATAACCGAATCCCTCTAGCCCCCTCCAGTTGCGGAGGACTTCTTTTTGGTCCCCATGGATTGCAAACATCTTTGCCTTCAACTTCAGTAATTTCTTCTCCTACCTCCACCTCTCTTTCCCCCAGGCTCCTTCTGCCTTCAGAGTTGGGTTCTTTACCCTTGGCAGCATCGGAGCAGCCAAACTCCTGGAGGGGAACCACTGAAAAATGAAGCTCTGTCTGCTGCTGCAGGAATGTTGGCCGTTATCAGGCTCACAAATATAATTTTTATATTAGGTCGTGGTCTTTGACTGGGTTTATATGCCAATGAGGCATTTCTAGTTTACCAAATTTATACAAATCTCGCCTTAATTGATAATCACAGATGTTGTAATTTAAGACCTCCAGCTATAGAGCTTTCATATTAACTGCTGATATATTACTGTAAATCGTCTGAAATAACCAACTCCTGGGAGCAGAGCAGAGAGAGAGGAAGTGCCTCCGAGAGTGACTCTTTCCCGGCCGCAGAAATAGCCCAGCTTCCACATCATTTTCTGTGAGAAATGATTTATCGAAGACATGGCCATAAACAACACAACTCGCTCACAAATACACGCAGACGCGCACGCACGCACACACACACACACACACAATGGCTGGCATGCCGGCCGAGAAGCTGACACCCATATTGCTATAAATCAAGAAAAAGGTTGGAGGAGAGGGAGAGGGAGAGAGAGAGAGAGATAGAGAAGAGGAATATTCCTAAAATCTCTATGCAATGCCTCAATGGGTACAAACACACAGAGCACCATGTGAAGAGAAATGGCAGGAAATGAAGATGGCTATTTGTCACATTTTACGACAATAACATTAATAACAAACAATAAATTTACATGGACATATAAGACGCGGTAGGTAGTGAGAAATCCCTTCTACTTACAATACCCCAGCCCGCGGTGTGGCTCCGGCTGCGGGGCTGTTTTATTGCTGCCTCCCTCTCTTTTTCTCTCTCTCTCCCTCTCTCTCCCCCTCTCCTTTTTTTCTCGGGGTACAGGCTTGTTTTTCAAAGGACAGTTGAATTGCACGTCAGAAACAGGGAGACCGAGCCTGTGATTTTCCTGACGAATACATATCTATTCTGCAACCTCGGCATTAATTATTTAATGAATCACGTGACCAGGAGGGGGAAGGGGGTCTTTCGATTTCAGGCTCAAAGGACCACTATGACCTTCCCCTTCAGGAGGAGAAATTTTCCTGCGAAATAGGTTCCCCCGAACCCACCAATGGAATAGTAGCCAGTTCTCTTTCCCACATTCATATCTGTATCTGCTGTTTCTACACTTCCTAACCAGCATCCCCCCCAGACACACACTTACCCACAGCCCACCTCTCCTCTCTCCCTTCTCCTCCTGCTTCTGCTTAGTTTGTGAAGGTGCAGAAATAGTCTGCAGGGGTGTCTGGGGGGGTGGGGTGGGATGGGCACAGAGTCCTTCTCCAAGCCCCTGGATTTCTCAGCATCCAGTTCCTCTCTCTACATCCTTTAACATTAACATTCTCCCCAACTCTATTTTACCCTCACTCCTAGGATATTTTAGTGGGGCATACTCCCCCTCTTCCTTAAATGACCAACAAAATTTCTAAAGGGACCAGCTTCAAAAGAAACATTTCATAGATCCAGATTATATGTGTATAAAGAAGGGGGTTTCTGGCTTTAATTCTCCTTTTAAAAAAATCTTTTGTGGTACCTTTTGAAAGGGCAGAAAAGGGACAGGGTGAAGAGATGACTTGGGAGCTTCCAGAGTTGAGAGTAACCACAAGGGGGACTTATTTTCCTTGTGTTGTTACTGTTACAGGGAACCAAATTCTATTGAGAATACGCTCTAGAGACAAAGACCTGGAGTAAGAAGATTCCTACACAAAAGAAGTGGGCGCTCAATCTCTGGGTTCTTATGTCACACCCTGCCTCAGTCCCTCCCCACCCACAACACACCAGTGAAGATAGCTAGAGGTTTGAACTGGAGGGGAGGAGAGGGAAGAAAGAGGCTTTGAAGTTGGCCTGACAGCCCAGTTCCTATTTTCCAGGTATTAGTAACTGCCCCCCCCCACCAGCTTCCAATCAGCAGACAATGGAGACAAATCAATAGGAAAAAGATGAGGGGTTTCATATTGAAGGGTTAAACATCCATGCTGATAGAAGAAATCCATCCCCTCTGCCTAGAGAGAGAAACATACACAGACTTCTTCATCTCAGATATAAACAAAACAAAACATCCCTCCAAACCTTCACATACAGCTTGGCGCCAGAAGGAGCAGCCCAGATATGACCAGAGTCCCAGAATCGAATCGGAGTCTTTGGCCACGGTGTGGGATGGGGTTGCAAAGGGAAGCAGAGAAGACATTCCTGAAGGAGCCCCTCGCCCAGCCCACACTTCCAGCCTTATCTTCTGCAGCTCTGGGGCAGCCGCAGGGGCCAGCAGACAGGGAAGAACAGATGTGGTTTGGGGCGGGGGCAGGAGGCTGAGGAGCCGCCAGCGGTTTATCTGGAGGGGTCTCAACCAAAAGCGACTCAAGGGGGAGAAGGTTGAGGACCCAGGTGCCCTCACCACCCCTGAAGAAACCGCCAACCCAGGTGGTGTCTGGGTCCAGCGGGAGCGGCGGCGCGGGCCCCCGGCGGAGCACTGGGCCGGCCTGGTCCCCTAAGAATACCACTCTCAATGCTCGGGTGGGGCGCCAGCGGGCCCGGGCTCTGTAGGGGGGTGATCGGCTTTGATTGTGCAGATACAAAACCCAGACTGGTATTGAATTCAGCCGCGCGCCCGGCTCCAGCGAGGGCAACTCCCTGCAAGGTCCTGGCCAGAGAAATCCATTAAAACTGCCCTCCCCCCAAGAAAAGCAGGCCACTAAAGTCTAAAAGAAAAATAGAGGGAGGGAGCGGGGGTAGCAGAGAAGAGAGGAGAGAATATGTGGGAGCATGGGAAGACACCAATCTCAAAACTGGTAAATTCATTTTAAAGACGAGCTAAAGAAAAGCCGGTGACACGGAGGCATGCCGGGCAGGTTCTGTTCAAATGCCCACACTCTTTTCGGATCCTGGGAATGTCCATGTTCAAATAAACAAGCGCTGGGGCGCGAGCAGAGCCTTGCTGCCCATAAAGCGAACGTTTATACTGTGAGAAAGGCGAGATTGATTTACGAATCTGAACGCGCCGGTTTTATGGCCGATCACAAATCCGTCAGCGCTCAACTCACGCTGGGAAACTTCCCAACTCCGCTTTCCAACCAGACCCCTCTCCCGGGGCCGCCGCTTCCATGGGAGACCCACCAAGGGCGCTGGGGCGGCCCAGCGGCGGGCGGCCCAGCGGCGGCCGGCACAGGCTAGTCGGGCAACCCCACTTTGCCCAGGCGAGTGCAAAGAGGAGGGAGCGTGGGGAGGGCCGACGAACAGGATGAAGAGAGGTCCAAAGGTTTGGAGGATAGAGGTGGCCGCTAGAATTGTAGAAGGTGAGCCCAAGGGGCTGGGGAGCCTGCCGGCAGCACTCAGCTCTACAGAGGTTGGGGGTCTGGCAGTGAGGGTGGGGGGAATGTCCCTCAGTTCCCGTTTGAAGGAACCCCAGCCTTCCCTTTTCCTTTGGTGGAAATCCTCACATGGCAGAAAGTAGGTTGTAAAGACCCAGGTGACTAGATCTTTGTCACCTGAGCCTATAGAGGGCTCACAACTGGTTATTTGCTCTGAGGAGTTATGGGTGCACATCTCCCCTGAGTCCCAAATATTTTCATTTCAGGAGTCCAGCTTGCCTTTCTGCTGGCTCCCTTTTTCTTACCAAGGTCACCAGCCGCTGCACTTGTTAAGCAACCCAGGGACAAAGGAGAGGATACCAACCAATGCTAGGCCAGTTATTGCTTGTCTGAGACAGTCCCCAACACAGGAGACAATTTACAAAATGCAAACCAACATCCTACATATATCCCAGCAAGGTTCTGTTTCTCCTAGTCTTAACTCAAGGGAACATTTCCTCTTCCCAGCTGGAGTCTGTCTGTCTCTCTCTTTGTCTCTATCGCCTCCTAAGAGGATGGCTTCTGGTATAGATTTTTTAAGATACAGCAAGTAGAATTCAGATTTGGAAAGGCTCTCTGTTGAGTTCACATCTTAGCAAATCCTCCATGCATCTCTTAAAAGTTGTTGGAAACTTCGGTTAACGTGGCACAGCTGTCCCTGAAAATGATCAGACAGCCTACACTGACCCTTCTCCCATCACTCTTGCTCTTTTGGTGGGGAGGTACTCTGTGGGCACTGTGAGTAGCTGGAGTGGGATTGGAGAATGGGGAAGGGGGTGACCGTGATTATAGAAATAGCTTACTAAACGAAGAGACTTCAGAAAATGGGTCAAGAATCTGTGGATTTGGAGAACAGACCTCAAGAGACACAACAGGGGCCACAACAGGAGCCCTCTCTCTCCTTAGGACCCAGGGACTTGTTCCCCTAGCCCTCTGAAGCCCCTGGACCTCTCATATCTGTCTCCCTTTGTCTTTCTTTCCTCAGCCCCCTCCAAAGGGACAGGAAAGGAGGAGGGGTGAACTGGACATGGATGGGGGGGTGAATCTGCCTGAGGAAAGGAGCTCTGCACAGAAAGAGAAACCAGCACCCTACTTCCCTCGCCCAGCTGAGCTATTTTTTTGTGTGTGTGCATTTTCTCTTCAATGGACTGTAATAGAAAAATAATCCAGAAACTTCACGATAGAAAAAAAAAGGGGGGGTTGGAGTCTAGTGGGGGGTGGAGAGGGGACATGCAACAGCCCAAGGACCCCTCTCTGCAGAGGTGTGACTTTCCCTTCTGGGCAGGAGGCAAGAGCCAACACAATGTCCAGTCTCAGAGAGGTCAAGGGGCTTCCGAGGTCATTTTGTGGTTCTAATACTGAGCTAATCGCCTAGAAAACGTGGCCTCTCCATGAACTCTCTCTCCTGCCGGCCTCCTACTTCCAAACCTTCAGTGAGTCCCAAGGAAAAAAGGCCAGCACATTCTGGTCTGAGGCAGAGCCTACTGGCTCCTTCACCCTCCGAAGCAGGGCCCCTGAGCGGGGACCAGAGCCCCCAAGCCAAGAGAGCAAAAGGAAAGCAAACTAAACTCTGAGCCTTCAGGAAAAAGGGAGGGGGCAGAGTCAAAGAGGAAGATTCTGGCGTCAACGAACCTTGCCTGCAAGCAGAACAGTTTCCTGCTCCAGAGAATGGCAAATATTTGTCTAGAACCCCAAGCTAGACACAAAAAGAAAACTAAAGACATCCAACTATACCCACTCTGAGGTTGGGATTTTTCATCCAAAAACTGGCTTCCATTTTTCCAGGAGGTAGCAGTGAAAACAACTCACCGGTATACAGATCTGTGGGATACCAGCCCCCAGGGTAGACAAGCAGAGTTATGGAGCCCACAGGCCACATGCGCACCTCAACTCAGTACACACACACACACACACACACACACACATACATATGCTGGGGCTCCCCAGGCCCTACTGCATTTTCTAAAACCAGAAAGCACTTCTCAACTGCCTCCCTATTTTTCTGGGGGTTTTCTGGGGCCCTAACACCTCAGTCCCAATCAGTTCAAACACTCTCCAGGTGTCAGTCCCTGACCCAAGCATCTGTCATCATAAAAGGCATCAAAACCGGACCAAGCATTCACCATAAAAACCCTGTGAAGATAGTTGAAAAAGAAAAAGGAGGCGAGAGAGTATTTCTTCTTTCCCTTGTAAAAAGAGCTCATAAAACGATTAAAAAAAAAAAAAAAGCCAACCCAGGCGGGGGCTTTGTTACCTTTGCGCCTCTCGCCTCCTCTGGCCTGAACTCCACAGATCCCATTCATGATGAACAGCTTCTTCCAAACTGAGAGAAAAAAGTTTTCAACTTTATGGTTCCAAATTTTTTCCCCCTTGCAGATCCGGGAGTGGCGGCTAACACTTTTTTCCCCCAACAGCCGGTCTGCGGAGATTTGCTGTTGAATAATAACAAAGGAGAGAGGATACGTATTTAAAGAAAAGAAGTGATTAATGGTTTTCTGTATAATTCTCACATTTTTCTTAGCTCTTGTCTACACAGAATGGCTGTGAACTTTAAGCTCCATAGAAATCTTTTTTTTATTCTATTCATACCTTCCTAAGGGCAGCTTTGATTTGGTTCTATAGAGACATTCCTGGGGGGGGGTGGAATATGCTTTTTAGGAACTATTTTCCCCCTCTAGAAAGGAAGAGCGGCTGCATCCCTGGGCAGCTAAACATCACACCAGCAATTCTACTGAAAACAAAGCTCGCTGCTGTCAACCTCCAGGTCCAGGCGATTTGCTAAGAGTCTCCCCGCAGCATTAAAACGGGCGGTTCAAACACCCCTTCCCGTGCGGTGGACCCCGGGCCAGTCGGTCCTGGGGCCCTACCCAGTCTCAAACACCTGGGAGCTGCACACCAGAGAAATGCAAAAGAAATAACAGTAAAACGTGCTGGTGGGATTGGCTAATTTTATTTTCTGAAGGCAGATGGGACTATAGAACGACTGAATTGCATTTGCTCTCCAGAGCCCTGAAATTTTGGGGGCGGGATGGCTGTACCTGGGGCCACCAGAGTCCGAGACCAGAGCCTTAGAACTTCTCTTGGGCTTGACCCCAAAGTGGCCCAAGCCTCCCCAGAGCTTCTGAGGGTCACTTGCACCCTCTTCCCCTTCCCCCATTCCATTCTAGGGGTGACTGGGACCTCAGAGACAGAAAGCTATTTGGTCCCCAGTCATACTTTCGATACTTTCTATGAGAAAGAAAATGAAAATTAATACAGGAGCAGGGCTTCACAAAAGAGGCCATTTGTCTTCTTGATTATCTATTTGCTTGTCAGAGTTTGAGCTATGGCACCGGCTAGCTCCTTTGTAATATAAAAATACTCTGAAAACCTGCAAACACCCAGAAACATCTGTGCAAAAAATTAGACTCATTAAAGCCTTAAACACCTCAGAAGAAAAGGATACCTTCTTACGGGGAGGAAAGAGGCCAGCCGCGCAGAATCCTCCCTCGCAACTTTAATAAGCAAAGAGCCGTCTGTCTAGAAAGAGACAGCTTTAACCGCATTTTATTTGGTTATGACAAATAAATCACGATATGAAAGCTTTTGCCATACTTAAGCCTCTTGTGTCCTACAATGAAACATTTTCTCCCCATTAAGGATTGGAGTCAGCCCTCCCAGTCCTTTCAATCCATTTTTGGACTAGAGGGAAAAAATTAAAAACCCCAAACAAAACACACCCACCCCAAAAGGAAAACACACCAGCTACCACAATTTGCAGTCCTCTGAGATAGAAATTCCCGTTGGATCCTTTGAAAAAATTCCTCAACCACACAAATGTGAGGCCGAATGGACTGGGGTACTTAAAATATACACTGGGTGGCATCGGTCTGCATCTTTACATCAAGATTTCAACAAAAACACGCCGTGCTGATCACAAGAAACCAAACATTTATTTCTATTGTCACTCTGTACATGACACACATTTTCACACCAACGAAGGGTTCTAGACTCAAGCAGCCCCAGGACTAGGAAGGGGCCTGGTTTGGAATGTCAGGAAGAGAATAGGAGAGAGGACAGACGCACAGACATAAAATAATAATAATAATAATTAATAATCATCATCAACGCAACAATGATAAACTATGGGAGAGGTCTCTGTAACCTTATCTCCCAGATGGGAAGGGCATTTTATTGCCTAGTTTCACATTCACTTTCAATCTAGGAGAAAAGGCCTCCACTGCACAACTCTTGATAGGGGAGAGGGTTGTGTCCAGCTCCCAGAAGGCAACTGGCCTCTCACCCCGCCAGGCATGGCTTGACCTTCCAAAGGAGGGCCCTCCCAGTCTCTGGGTCCTCTTTCTCTCTCTGACTCAATTACCCTGCCCTGCTCCTGCGCAGCCAAGGCACCCTACGTCCACCTGTCCCCAGCCTGTCGTCCCTACCCCGGCCCCAAGGTGGAAGGGGGGTGAACGGGCATGGAGGGGGAAGGACGTTGTGTGCGCGTGTTTGTTACCGTGGCCAAAACACTGTGCTATCTGGCAGTCAGAGGATGCTTTCGCTGGGTTTCAGGACTGAGGGACAAAGAAAGAAAATCCAGACTGTCTTCCAAGAGCGGCAGCAGCAGAGGCGGCGGCGGCCGAGCCGGGCCTCATTTGTTAGCCGGGTGTCGAGGTAATGGTCGCCACCGAGGCCCGTCCTCTCCTCGGCAGAGTAAACAAGACAGATGGGCCTGGGCCTGGCGTGATTAAAGATGAAACGTGGATCCATCTTCGCCAAAGCTGAAAATGAGGAGTGCAGCCTCCTCCTATTTCTCTTTCTGTCTTTTTCTTTCTTCCTTCTTCTTTTTTTTTTTTTTTTTTTTTTTAAGGAAGAAAGCAAGAGACTTGAACCTTGCTTCTGGGGGGCCTCCCCCGGCTCCCTATTGTCATTTCTATAAATAAAGCTTCCCCTCCCCCCTCCTCCGCATTTATTCGTGTAAATAGACAAAGTGGGGGAGGGCAGGTAGGCTTTTTCGGGCCCAGGCCCCAGGGTCCCCTCCCTCGTCTCCCCCAACCACCCCCGAGCTCGCCACCCACCCCCGCCCCGAGGTTCGCGGCTCCCGCAAGGGGGTCACTAGAGCGCGGAGGGGCCTCCGTTGGGCCGGCCAGGGGGCCCTCCGGCTGAGCCTGCGGTGCCGCCCGAGCGGATCTTGGTGTTGGGCAACTTGTGGTCTTTTTTCCACTTCATGCGCCGGTTCTGGAACCAAATCTTGATCTGGCGCTCGGAGAGGCAGAGCGCGTGGGCGATCTCCACCCTCCGGCGCCGTGTCAGGTAGCGGTTGTAGTGAAATTCCTTCTCCAGCTCCAAGACCTGCTGGCGAGTGTAGGCGGTCCGAGAGCGCTTGGGCTCCCCGCCGGCGTAATTGGGGTTGACTGGACACACACAGAGAGAGGGAAAAGAGAAAGTTTTATTGCCCCGAAAGGGAGGAGGGGGAGCACTTTCCTCCAGCTAACGCAGTGTCTCCCCCCTCTCCCGCCACCTCTTCTTCCTCCAGAGGGGGGTGGGGACGAAGGAGAAAACGGGACCCCAGGAGGAGAAAGAGACCTCTAAGTTTTGGACGACTGTGCGGTCACGACGTTGTTGTTTGGGCAGGGGGCGGGGAGGAGTGAGGAATCTTCACAAGGTTTTAATCGCTCCTCTCTCCCCCTACTTGGCCTGGGGCCCGGGATGGGAGAATGAAGGGTGAAAGAGGGAGGGGGGCTTCCCTAAACTAAACCTTTCTGTTAGTTCCCACCCTCTATGTTCCGATTCCAAGCAGTACCTGCCCCCAGTAAAAACTTTTGCCCACTAGCCAAGAAGCCAGACTAGAGGAAAGAAAGGAAAAAATAAATACTGGGAGTTGACTCAACTCTCCGCTTAAATACAGATTACCTCCTCCCCCTTCTCCTCCCCCACCTCTCACACCCCTCCCCAATTTCCAACTTCACTGAGACTGCATCTCCCTGGCGAAAAAGTCGCTGGTGAGAATGGCAGAGGATGGGGAACCTACTTCAAAGGCGCGGGGCCCACCAGGCCATAAAAATTTATGGGGGATGTAATTATGTGGCTCTGAAAACAGGCGACCGTAAATCTCTGGCAATGGCGAGTTTATAGCGGGGACAATTGGCTTCCCCTAGCTCCCCCCACCCCCATGCCTTGAGGTCCCTTTGGTGTAAAGCGCCGGGGGTGGGAGGGGGAAGGGGTGCCCACGCACTCACCCGTGCTCACGTGAACTTTGCGCATCCAGGGGTAGACGACGGGCTCTTTGCACGCGGAGTGGGACGGGCTGGGGTGCAGGGGGTTCTGGGCGCACGGAGGCGGCGGGGGGCTGCTGTTGACCGCCTCACAGCGCTGGCCGGGCTCCGGGAGGAGGGCCCCGGACGGCGGCTGTGCAGGAGCCCGAGGGGAGAGCCCGGGCGGTGGCGGGGGCGGCGGGGGCGGCGGCGGAGGCGGCGGGGGCCCAGGGTCCCGGCAGGCCGCGTAACGCTGCACGGTGCACGCCGAGCGCCGCCCGAAGCCCGCCTCCGGCTGGAAGCTGCTCTCTCGCCTCTGGCCGCCGGCGTAGTACCCCGGCGAGTGGTCGCTGGGTAGGTAATCGTTCTGTGAATATTCCTCGCACGGAGGGAACTTGGGGTCGACATAGTTTGAGTTGATCAAAAAAGAACTCATAGCCATTAATTTCTGGGAATTGTCCACAAAATATACTAAAATTTATTCCGACCCCTGACTCGTTTTCCTGTTTCCGAAAGCCCTCCTACTTACTGTCAAGTGAACAAAGTTAGGGGCCCACGTGATCCTCGGAACCAATGGCCGCCCCGCCTGCGATTCCCGGATAAGGAAATCTGCTCACCCGGACCCTACTCCAGCCAAAGAGGTTTATTTCCCCTTCTTCTCCACCCCCCCCCCCCCCAACAGCAGGATTTACATAGGGCTCCTGCGGGGCCACCGCCTCCTCGCCTCGCCTCGCCTCTCTGGGATCGCGGAGAGGGAGGGAGAGAGAGAGTGAGCAGGTTGTCACCCGAGGGCCTGTTGGGGCGCTGGGCGGAGCGCAATCCCTGGATCCCCTCAGAAGTTGGGGTTCTGAATGTGGCCCCTCCCGTCCTGCCTCCCCCACCCCAGGCCTTCCTTAGGGTCCTAGCCCCTCTTATCGATGGGGGTATGGAGCATCTGCACCCAGCGTCTAACCAGGGGAGTTAAGTGAGGGGCGGACTAGGGGCTCCGCCTGGAGAGGAGAACCCGCACAGGGGAACGAGGCATCGAGCGTGGGCCTTTTCTCTGCAGCCGCACGGGGAGGGTAGGGAGTGAAAAAAGAGGCGTCGGAGCAACCAGGCGGGTGTACGGAGGGACTTGTCAGAGATGAATGGAACCACGGGCGGATCGATAGGAAATTCATGCACTAATTCGGGGAGACCTCGCCTTCCAAATCGCATTTAACTGCGCTCTTAGTTTGGCTGTGTCAGTCAGTCCGTCTGTTCCCCCTCTCCTCTCCACTCCTCCCCTTATCTCACGCGGCCCAAGCCAGGAGAAACGAGTTGGTTTCCCACACGGAACATGAACACTGGAGTAAAAAACCTCCAACTTCTGAGAGCACGTTGAATAGCAATTTGCTAATTCCAGAAACACCGGAGCAAGGCTAACCGTGGCGGCGAGATGTTCTAATTGCCGTTAATGCCGCGCCTCAGCAGCGAGCAGAAATCTCACATCCTTGTGATGCTAAGGATAGGAGCCCGGGTGATCCCCACACAATAACACCCTTTGGTAATCGCGTGTTTCCAGGGCATCTTGTTCTGCACCCAAACGGAAAGGCGACCTCTGCATCCGTTTGAAAAGTGAATTTCCTTTCCCTTTGCACACTGAAAACAATAGTCATTTTTACCAGATTTTCAGTGAAGCCTGCCTGAACCCAAAATAGGGACTAGCTGGACCAAAGGGAGGGGACAAAATAAAAACATCAGCAACAACATTAACCTTTTAAGATAAGTGAAAAAGGACTAAGGCTCCCAAGGGCAGGCATGGGTAGATTTCAGGTAGATGATTCCTCCATCTCTAATCAGTTGAGGGAGAAAAAGAAAAAGGAAGAAAGAAAAAGGAATCTTCGTGTCACCGGATGGTCCTCATTTAGGAAAAAAATTTTTGTCTTCAGAAAAAAAATGAGCGGAGTGTTTATGTCAACTACATATTCCCCTAGATACGAATTTGTGATCACAAAATTCCTTACACAAATTCGGATCTACAGGGTATATACAGAAGACAGACAGATCTTCTTGGCCCAGAAATTTTCCAGTCCTCCTATTTTCCACGCATCCTTCGTTTGGGGTATGGTTTCAGTGCTTTGATTTCCGCCACCCCCCCCAGTTTTGAGCTCTGGGAGCAGGAAAAGACACTGTGTGCCGATTACTGGGATTACAAGGTTTTCAACCCTCTTCCTCTTCTATTAGAAACAGAAACAGCAGGTCCCGCAAAGGGACGCGAACCTTGGGGCTGCTGTGCATCTCCGCGGCCGTGCATGAATTATGAGATGTAAACATTAGCTAAGCACAAAAGGAGGAAGGGTCATCCTGAGGCTGCCGCATAGTCAGAATCAGGCCCTTCTGGGTGCCCTCCAGCCCCTCCCCTTCCCCAGGACTTTTTTTTTTTTTTTTTTTAAGAAAAACAAAACCCCAATCGGTAACTCCGTGTTCTTCTGCAGCCTTTTAGTTTGTGATCAAACGAAAATCTAGATATTTTCCAAGGGGCCTCTCAGCAAAGGGAAGAGGGATAGGCGGCTGGGTGTGAAGGGGGTGTCATAAAAGTCCTTTTGGAAAAATTCAATGGTAAAAAGAGAAACAGCTGTAAAGAAAAATGCTGGGAGACCAAGCAGATGGGGCCCCAGATATTTAATGACGGGCAATTCCGTTTACAACCTGAGAAAAAGATCAAAGGCGTTTCATTTCCGAATGGAGGGTGAGGAGGAACCGTAAAAGATGCAGCCAGATGATATTGCGGCCCCTCCCAACCTCCCATACCTCCTGGGGCCAGAAAAGGGGGATGATAGCTGAAGTGTGAGGAGGAGTCCCATTTCCCCCACCTCCCTAGCTCCTGGCAGGCTCTCTCCATCTAAGCTTGCTTATTCAGCCACCTGCTAGGGTTGCTGGCAATGGGACCTAAAAGGGATCTGGAGTTTGGAAGGGACTTCCTGAGGCTGCCAGTAACCGCCGAATTTACTAGCTGGGAGACTGGGGATGGAGCTGAGGGAATGGCATCCTAGACTGTGAAAGCTAAGGGCCTTCAGAGGGTGATGGGAAGGGTGCACAGAACCTCTTCTCCACCCAGACTCCTCCGCACTCATCGCTCCAGGTCTGAGGAATACTTGCATCCTTAGTAATATAATAAAATTTTCTTTAATAAATACATCAACAAAACAAAAAACAACCCTCTAACCACCACACTCTATAGGTCTGTGCCAATACCCCGCCCTGGGATCCTTGCACATGGGTAGGAGGAGAGTTTTCACCTACCAGCCACTGAGTCCAGAGACCCTCTGATTTTCTATCCTAAGTCTAGCTTGCCAGGTTTGGCTTCTAAGCTTGATTTCTAACACTAACACCTCTACTTGAAAAATCACACACACACAATAATATTGCAGTTATCTTTGCCAAGAGAGGGTCCAGGAAGTAATCTCATACCTCCATTTGGGCACTTAGGAAGACTGACACCTGGCCCTGGACCCACAGACAAAATGTGTGGATAGAACCACCACCAGCCCCTCAGCGTCAAGCAGTGACCTTTCCTAGTCTTGTCAAAGGCCACTTTAGTCAGGGGCACCATTCCAACTGGCCAGACCACTTCCCCTACCCCATACCTCCTGTCCTTCTCAACTCGCCACCCTAAAACCCGTCCAACTCATAGGCTTTTCAGAATTGGGAGAGGGCCTCTGTGCTGCTCTACACTTTCTTAAGAGATGGAGTCCAGGTGCCCCCAAGCACCCCAAGAGAGAGGGTGGGAAGTAGAGACCGTGGGGTTGATCCTGGGGACAGAGCGCAGAGATTTTTCTCCTCTGTGCGCTGGGAGCCGCCACCTGCCCATCCCACCGAGGGGTCGCACTCCCCACCCCAGCCAGTCCCGCCGCGAGGGGTGGAGGACTGGGTTTATCAGCAACTTTCGAGACGAGGTTGGCTAGAAGCAGGAGGCTGCCTCTCGCCTCCACCCGCGAAGAGCACTAACATCAATACGCATACTAAAAATAAGAAAGAAAAAACCAAGGCTCCACGCGCTTTCAGAGCCACCTCCCCCGCTCTCCCGATGGCTCTCTGGCCCGCCGGCCGCCTTCTCCCGGCAGCCACAGGTTGCCGCAGTGACCTCTCGCTGCTGAGGCCCTCCGCCGTCCCGGGCGTGTCCAGCGCGCGCCACCACCGCTACCTTTTGTCGGCGGGGAGGGAGGGACAGAGCGAGGGAGTTCGCAGGCCGGGGAGGCGAGCCCCCGGGCGGCCCGCGTGGCAGCGGCCCGGAGGAGCGCAAGGCCCGGAGGGGCGCGGGCGGGAGTACTCACCGGGCCGTTCCCCGCGCCCTCCCGGCCGCCGGCCCGCTCGCGGGCCCGCGCGGCCCCCGACAAGCTCGCTCTCGTCCACTATTGTGTGTTCGGAAAACCGAACCGCCGCGGCGGGCAGAGGAGCTCCGGGGCCCCCTTGGTGGCCGGAACAAGACTTTTTTTTTTTTTTTTTTGGTGTGTTGTTTTTGAAGTGCAAGTTTTCGTATTAATCTCATACTTTGGCAGTCTTTGTTAAACAGCTAGGCGCGTCACCAGGCTCTCGAACATTTTAATAATTTTTAGACGCCGTGACCTGCGGTTCACCCCCTCTCGGGCCTCCCCCACGAGCAGGCAGTTACTATAATAACGCTCGCGCAGTTCGCTGGGTCATATTGAATTTTGCGCAGGTCATTACTTGGGAGAAAAATGACAGAGCAAGGAATTTGATTCAGCTCGTCCTCTCTAGCTCTACTTTTGGCCAGAATCTTCCCGTCCCTTCCCCCAACTCCTACCCCGCAAAGTCCCACTCGAATAGGGACTCAGTCGACCCGCCTCCGCTTTGATATTCCATCATTTCAATATTTTTTTGTCAGCTTTCCTTCCGGGGGCAAAGAGGGAGTGGGTAGAACTCTACAGGGGTTCACTTTGCAGCCCGTGATGGAGACCAGCACCTAGAGAAGTGGAAATGTGAGGATCTGGGTCCCAGAGAGCAGACTTGAGCCAGAACCCCTATAAATGGCCGCACTGACAGGGCCTGTATTCCCACTCAACTGCACACTCTGCTTTGTTCCGCCCCTCAGTGCCAGCGAGATCCCCATTTCTGCCTGAACTGCAAGCTGTAGGGCCCCAGGAATGAGACCTCCACCTCCTGGTGCTGAGATCTGGTCCACAGGCCAGCATGTTTGGGAAAGATAGAATCCTGAGAGAAGGGCTGGACTGCACTGGTCAAACCTGGGGACTTGGCTTTCCGATGCTTTAATTCTCCTTTAAAAATCAAACAATATCCTCCCCACCTCCATTTTTATTTAAAATTACTTCTCATCTATACTATAACTCTTTGCCTACCCCCAGCACCACCACCAGGAGGTTCAGGAACAAATCAAAGAGGTGCTCAAGAGATTTTCTTTGACTTCTCCCTCAAGAGATTTTCCCCTCAAGAGATTTTCTTTGACTTATCCCTCCAGGACAGGACTAGAAATGGGTGGCATGCCAGGAACACATTTCAACCAGTATAAGTAGATCAGGTGTTTATCCCTCCACCAGCTCAAGTCCCAGGGCAGTGTCTCCAAAGGGGTATCCCCCTAGTTTGGGGAGGTTGGGACTAAGCATCCCAAGGCACCCAGCTTGGCTTGGGATGGCAGAAGTCTTCCCTTCCCCATTGTGAGGCCCCACCAAGCCTAGGACCCAGTCTACTCCACAAAACTATTAACTTGCTAACACTCTGTCCTGCAGTGGAGGGGAAGAGACTGAGGAAGAACAGATAGAAATAGATTCTCCGGTTCAGGCTTTGACCTCTACTTCCTCTGGAACCCAGGAATTCCCTCCTGGCCTGACTCCCCAGAAAAATCTGCCTGAAGGCCAAGTAGAAATGAGGACCCATACCCAATTGGTTTAATTAAAAAAAAAAAAAACTGGGGTCAAATTGATTTGTTATCTTTTCTGGCCATGTTTCAAAAGGCGTTGATATGAAAACTCTCAAATTATCTTTTTTTCTGGCAGGACAAACACCCACAGAGCATCTCCAATATTAAATGCTTAGAAGAGAACGATGACATCTCATAATGCAACAGTCATTTAAAGATCCAAAATAAGCATATGTCCCGGTGTTATAATTACAGTGTCTCTAAGCATTATACTTATGAGCTAAGCCTAATGCATAGATTCAAAGTTCATTTCAGGTCGCCAGTTAGAAAGATCTCTGTGAGGCCATTCAGTATTTTTCCTTCTCATTTTCCCTCCCTCCTTGAAACAGGAAGAGAGGCATTCTGGAAGAACACACAAGTGTAGGTTTGGGAGAGAGTGAGAGAATTAAGGTAACCTTCTTTCAATATCCAACTGCTTAAACTCCAGCACTTTGGAAGGAGGGATAAGAGTTTTTAAACTCCCTCTAGTCGTGGCCCACGGCTACTGGACTCCAATTGCCTGGACCCCACCTGGGGGTTAGGAATCCCTGAAAAACTAGCCTCCCTGGAGGGAGAAGGAGCTAGGGGATCCAGCTATTTTGCCCCTTTAGAGGAAGCCTGATGGGGCTGGTGTGGGTGGGAATCAGGTCTTCCCCTTGGAAGGCTTCCTTGGCCCCACCAAACGTCCTACAAGGACGTGTGGGTAATTGGATTTTTTAAATGTGTGCGGCTGGGTAGGTTTTAATTAAATTTTATATGGCGACTCAAAGGTTATCTTTAGGAAAGAAGATTGCGTAGAGGATTGGCCATGCCCAGAGCACTTTCTTTTGTGCATCTCCCTAGCCCACCAGAGCCAGTTTGGGGAGGAGGACTTCTTCCCTCAGTTCTTCCCCAGATATCTGCCTCTCCGCTCTCGGTGCCGCTACCCCACTCCCCGAGCCCACGAGTCTTCCTTACCTCGAGCATTCCCCGCTCGCTCTCTTCTCTCTTCACACACACACACAGCCTCCTCCCCTCTCCCACCCCTCTCCCACCCCGCCCCCGCCGCGGCCGGCTCACGCACGCTGTAAACTTTTGACCCTCCAACTTCGCGACCCCTCCGGCAATAACACTGGCCTCACCGCCCAGGGTCTCATTCTGCCGCTCCGGGTGCAGAAACCCAAGCGCAAAACCATTTTCCCTGCCTTCCCCCGTCGCCCCCTCCCCCCGGACTCCCCCCCCCCCAACCTACTACCCCCACTAAGGGCCTTAGACCTGGGAAAGAGGAGTCAATCTTTTTCCATTATTAAATAACTCCTCCTCGGGAAAAGATGCCAACTGCACTTCCGACTTTTTTTCACCACTTCCCGCATTTTCACCGTCTCTCATGTTAGATGCCTGGAAGAGCTTCTGACGACCCACCCCTCTCCATTCTTGTGTGCCCCAGAGTGGGGGCGCCGTGGCCGTTGCCAGGAGAAAGGACATACGGCAGCCATAGAGTGGCCTGACGGAGAAGGGTGTTTCTGGGCCGAGGAGTGGAGAGAGCTTGGAGGAAGGGTTCCTTGGGACCAGAGGGGGCCCAGGCCCCAGAAGGCTTGAGAGAGAGCTCAGGGTCCAGGCTCTGCAAGGCCCAGCGGGCCTCGGGCCACCTTGCCGGACCGCTCGCTGGCGCCTAGAAGGCTCCAGCCTGGCTGTGAACTTGGTCTAAGGCGGACTCTGCTGGCAGCTCGGGGACGTTACAGCCTCTGCCTCAGCTACTGCAGCGGCCGCGCAGCGACCTGCCCTCTTTCGCTTTACTTTGCTCCCAAATATCACCTCCCAAGCCCCCAACTCCCTCAGAGAAGGATTTTGTTCCTCCTTCCCTAGGGACCCTTGGGAATCTGTGAACAGAAAAGAGAGTTTAGACACATACAGAGAAAAAGAGACCAGGACAACAAGAAGCTCCGATATATCGGGTTTATGCTCCACCGTGTCCCCAAGGCCCCAAAAGGAGGTGTTTACACATGCAAGGACTTTCCCCCTTCTGCTCCCCTAAACGCTCCTTTTTCAGGCTGAATCCACACTCCCCTCCACCGGGCCTTCCTGGGTCATCTCTTGACTAGGCAAGTGGTGTTGGGGCATTCGTACCTTCCTCTCTAGACACATTCGTCCCTACCCTACTCGGCTCCGGCTCCAGGGGTCAGGGATGGTCAGCCACTGCGTTCAGAGGCCGCAGCGGGGCCAGATAGCTAGGGACGCTCAGACCAGAGCGTGGCTGTGCAGCAGGGGCAGGGGGGTTGGGGGAAGCTAGAGGAGACCAAGAGGAGATTTAGGGAGAGAAAAGATAGGACAGAGGACGCCTGAAACATCGAAGGAGAAAGAAGCGGGAGAGAAAGAGATTAAAACTTGGGAACGTGCTGATCTATTCGGGGTCCGACAGGTCCAGAATGGCCCTAAGGCCAATCCTCTCCAGTCTCCTGAATCCCCCACTTCCTCTTGAAGCCCGAAATTTAGGTCTCAATAAATTCGCCAAAAGGAGGAAAAAATCGGCCTAAACCTGTAGGAGCGCTGAAGGTGACGGCGGTGCGGCCGGCGGCGCTAATGTATGCGGCAGCGGCTCGGAGCCCCAAGTAGGCCGGCGCTCGGCCCGTCTGCTGACCTCTTCGTGATCCCGGACTCTATGAATTATTGATGAGATATGAGCGTTGATTTCCCCTTTCAGGATGCAAACTCCATTATATTGTTAAAATGGCGATTTAATCGTTGAGAATAGCTTTGGTGTGGGTTTTTTCCCCCAACTCATTTGTGCCTCCTTCCTTTTCATTTAACTCTCTTAATTAAATCCTTTAACAGATTTTAATCACTTTTTGGAGGGAGGGATAGGAGGAAGGAGAAGGCCATCACTACCACCACCAACAAACACTAAATACAACTGGAAAGCCATAAAAAGCTTCTACCTTGGGGAAGTTGAAAGGAAGGTGGGGAGGGGATGTTAACCCCTCTAAAAATGTCCTGCTGGAAACAACCACCATCGGAGTGCTGGGGCAAGCTAACTCTCAAGTGTTTGGGCCTGGGAAATGTTTAATTCCACCCTGAAGAAGTGTGTAGTCCAACTGTGAAGAGTAAGTCAGGCTTACCCTTCTTGCTGAGAAGTCAAGGGACATGCAGCTTGGGGAAGACACGTGTTTCTTGTGGGGAAGCGATTCTCCAATCTGAGCCCCAGGGCAAGAATTACTGATAAATGTCCATTTTCCTTAAAAGCCCCCAATTTCTCCCCTCCCCCATCCCAAACAGCTTGGTTTCCAGGCGGTGTCTGGGTTAATTAATATGGATGTGTAACAGCGCTGCAGCAATCGATAAATCCCGCTGTGGGCAGATCCCAGCCTCGAAATCTGATTATTCCGAGAAGCTCCAAAAAATGGAGACAGTGACCAGTGGGCTCTGCCCTAAAAGAGGGGAAGTGTTCTTGCTAGCCCTGTTCTCCTTGCTTGGCTGGGCTGATCCCAAGCTGTGAAATCCATACAGGCAATTGCCTTCTTTGCTCTGTCCCAAAAGGGACTGAATTTGGGGGACTGTGCTGAGTGGTCCGCTTCTCCCTCATTTGGAATCCTTGGCGTCCACCTCTGCATTCAAACCCAAGGATAAAGGAACCATCCTAAGACAGGAGCTTACTCTTGGATCCTACCCCCCCAATCACCCCCCACCAGACCCCAGTGAATACTTGTCACAGCCAGGGAAGAGTTAAGTGTCCCTGCAGCAGTTACAGAGAGGAAGCCGCCAATGAAATATGGGTGCTTGGAACTCCAGGCCCGGCTGGCTTTCCTGTTTACACTTCTTTATACTTCCTCCCACACCACAGCCTCAGAGAAACAAAACAAAAATAATAATAAAGAATGACCAAGTAAAACAAAAAATTAAATTGTCTATTGAGTGGTGGTCAAGCTGGCCTCAGAGGGAAAAGGGAAACTATAGCCTTACCCTCCGACTGCCAGTCTCCTCTACCCTGCCCCAGGTGGAAGGTACCCACAGATGGGCATGAGGATTTGGCTAGTAAGTTCCAGCCTGGAGCTCAAAAGGTTGGGGCCTGAATCCAGCCAGGGAGAGGAGAGAGAGGAACAGCCTTCTTGGAGAGTGTCTTGGGGAAGGCTGGAGAGCAAGACTTAGCCTGGGCAGAGAGAGCTCCTTTGCATGAGAAATCCCTGGGAAGCTTTCATCTTCTCCGCCAACAGATCCTTGCTGGGATTCGGGGAAGACAGTTACCTACAGAACCTGAAGTGGGGAAGAGGAAAGCCCAGCTAGGATGGGATCTTCCCCAGATAGGATCTGCTCAGAGCAAGAGGAGATCCTCCAAGAGTTTTGGCTATTGTGGCAGAAGTGGGCACCCACACCAGAGCTGCCCTTTGCCATTTCAGAAAATCTCTCTAGATAAGCCCAGCAGATGTCCCTGGGCCGCTGGCCCCATACATTCTTTATCAGAATTTGCAGAACTGATGTGGGAGGGGGCCAAAAAATCTTTAGCTGCAGGCTTGGTGATCTGGGGTTTCTGAGAAGGGTGGCTGGTGGCATCAGAGTGAGACCAAGGGCACCATAGGAATGGGGTTGCCCAGGAGTCCCCTCATCAGATTCTGTGCCCACTACACTCTTCCTTTACATCTTATTTAACTCATTTGCCTTGTCCAGAGTGGAAACTTGTGGAGGTCGTGCCTCCAAATTTTACTAGTATTTTAAATGGTGCTTGATGTCCTCTGAGAACTGAGCAGAATCTGCTTTCCATGGGATACAGATGCCCCAACATTCTGGGAGAGATGTGTCTTCACACCAAGGGGAGGACACCTTTGCACTCAAAGCCTCTGTCCTCTGTCCTCTTTGCACTCAAAGCCCATGAAGGGTGTCCAGTAAATTAGGCCTGGACAGGGATCTGAGAGCTCAGGGAATAGAGAGCAGCTGCAGGAGAAAGTGGAGATGGGGAGAGAGTGTAGATGTTCTTTAATGTGAAAAGGGGAGGATCTGTGACCCTCTCCTGGTCCCAAAGACCAGAAACCCCTTAAGTTGTCACAGACCCAATTCCAGGGACAGCAGGAGTTGGTGAGCTATATCTAGAGATGGCAAAAGCAGGCATGAGGGGATGGTTGATCTGAATGTGTCTTAAAAAATGGAGAGGTCGATTTGGTGAGGAAGAGACCTCTAGCTTTCAGAAAGAGGGTGACTTATCCTTAGAAAATAACGGGCCCCCTGGGGGTCAAATAATGCAATCCTTCTGGTTTGTGGTGCCACAAAACAAAGGGCCTCTAGGCTCTGGTAGGGAGAGAAGAAAGGAGAGGAAAGAGAACACCTTTCCAATTTTCTCTCCCAGCTCCTGAGACCCTTTTACTCTCCCGACAGTTGGGAGTCTGTGTTCTTCAGCAACTTTTATTTTTGGAGGGATCGCTAGGGATTTGCTTAAACACATAGATCCTCTAGAAAGGATCTGTGAAAAGAAGCTCTCCCATTCTCCCCACTCCTGGCCTGGAATTAGGTTTTGGATTTGAGGGAAATGCTCCCCTCTGTCTGCTCCCCACTGGGACCTCAGGACCCTACATAGAGTCAAGTCAGCAGATTGGCTTGGAACCAAAAGTCTGAAGTTGGGTGCAAAGGCAGGCGCACCGCTCCCCATTCCAGATAGCCCTGATGAAGGCATGGAGAACCCAGGTACCCCCTTTCATGGGTTTAAAGATCTAAAAGCCAGAGAGTGCGCCAGTGTAAGGCAGCCCACAGCAGCTGCTTAGCCTTCCCCAGGCTTTTTCTCAGCTCAGATGTATCCAGATAAAAGTGCCTAGAGTTGCGGCCCCCACACCCCTGACAAATGAATGTCATAAAGTTTCTTTCCTGGGGGTGGGGAGGCATCTGTCTGAAGATGCCCAGTAGTGGAGTGCCCCCCTCAACATGGGGCCCTCCTGTCAGCAGTACACACCCTTCCTTTTTGCCCCCTAAATTTCCAAGAGGACTGAAGGAACCCACACAAGCCTTTTGCCCACAAAGAGTCAAGCACTCCTGCAAATAAAACCAGGCACCCGACGACTGCGGAGGCCTTATCACACTGAACTAGGCGCCCCACTTCAGACACCCAGCTGGTCAGAACTTGGTGCAAAACCAGGCTAAATTTCCCCCCCTTATTACCCTATAGCCCTGCTGGAGGTACGGTTTCCTTCCCCTAGTTTCAAGCCCCACAATTTCAAGGGGAAAAGCGAAAGCTGGAAGCAACTTACTGCGGGAGAGCTGGGCCTGGGCTGCCGCCACACCACCGCCTTCTGGGCCCGGAGAGCGCTCACCTACCTCTGCCCCCTTCCCCACCACAGCGAGCAGTTAAAGTGTCACTTAACATTCTGGAGAATGTGAAATATACCGCGCGGTGTCAACTCCCCAAAACCATAAAACTAACTTTATGGACCTCACGTGACTTTCTCGAGCCAGTGAGGGGTATCTGTCTGACTTCTCCGCGATTTTTACGATCTAACTTCAAGATAAAACCCCTATCCATTTGACATCTAAATGTCATAGCGACTTTTGGGATAGTTTGCTATGGACAAAGGGGGACAAAGTCAAGGGGGATGGGGGAAAGAGGGCCCAATAGAGCCTCCAAGACCCTCGGCTGCCTCCTCACCAGCTCCCCCTCCCCCCCAGCCCTGTAAGAAGTTGGGCCAAGCTGGAAGGGACGGACTGGGTAAGTGTCCAGACTTGACTCTTGTACTCAGGGTGGAGGCTGACTTGGATGGAAGAGGCCTGGGCCCGGGCCCTGGGCCAGTTGGGCTGAAGGGGAAACCAAGGGCCTTCTAGGAGGGATCCCAGCTCCTAATCAAGAGGGCAGGTCAGTTGGGCCCCCGGAGAGAGGAAGCCCTTGATAAATGTAGAGAAGACTGAGGGTAAGAGGAAACCTTTGAAACTGAGCTGATTTTTTTTGGAGGGGGGTTTGCCTACTGGGTGACAGGGTTGAATTGGGATTTAGACTAGGGGACAAGGGGGCTGGGCAGGCCTGCTTAGGGCTTAGGCCCAAATTACTTTTCCTGAAGAGGTTTCCAGAGGCTTTTCCGGCCAGCTGGTGGAAGGCCAGGGTGGAGTCCAGCTCAGCCTTTCCCTCGCCCCTTGCTCCAGCTTCAGGTGGGATTTCTGGGCCTTTCAGTTCCCCAGGCATGAAAGCCTGTCCCCTGGCCCAAGTACCGCTGACTAAGCAGAGACTCAGAAGGCTGAGAGGGGCTGCTGGGGAGCATCCTACTCTCCCTTCCCCACACCCCAGATCTACCAAGAATGGTCTAGGGTGTGTCTGGTGATGGGAGAGGCAGGCCCCCGGAGAAAAGACAAGTGGAAGGGCAGTGGAGGAGGGGAGACATTTATTTGACTTCAAGGAAAGCTACAAACAAATACCAAAAGCGAATCACTGAGACAGGCCCGGCAAAGACAGATTTCACACGTAGCACAGCATCCACTCGCTCACTACAAATGGTCTTGGAATCGAAATGGGTAGGGAAGAGGGGATAGGTCTGACCCAGACCATCCCCATATTTACAAGCTTTGGGCCCTCTATGCCAGACCCATGGATTCACAGAGAAATACACAAGACGTGTTACACTGAGGATTATTTTTGTTTTCTGAGGCTCCCAGACCAGGCCTTGTGGGGCCTACCCAGGCGGCTGGAACTTAAATCTCACTATGTACCTTCCCTCTTTTCAACATCACCCCTTTGGTCCCCCTTAGCTCCCTCTCACCTCAGGACCAAGCCTTAGGAAACTTGGGCCTGGGAGTGGGGAGAGAGGAGGAAGAGGAAGGAGGAAAGAGACACAGTCATGGACTCCCGGTCTCCGAGGCCAGCTCAGCTGGGCCCGCGCTGCGGCACTATCCCACCTCAACTGCTGCCCCTTTTAGAGAAGTTTCCAGCTGAAACTCAAAATACAGCGATCATCCTTTTATAAATAAGTTATAACACAGATGGGGAGGGGAAAGTTCACATTAAACATGCGAGTTTCTTTTTTTCCTGGGGGAAGGAGTGCAACCACAGACACGAACATTCAGAAACACTGGCGGATTGGGGGTGAACGCAGGGGAGTGGGGAGTATGGAGGGAAAATAATAATTATCATTATTATTACAATAATAACAAGATTAACCAGTCCAGGAGAGAGGGAGCCACAGGAAGACCTAAGACCAAACGAAAAATCGTAACACAAGGCCCGGGCTGAGGCAGGCTCGTGGGAACCGGTTCCCAGCGGGCGGCGGCAGCGCGAGGAGGCTTGGAGGGGCCAGGGCTGGGGGCGGCATGAACTCTTGGGCCGCCCGGGCTCCTCCCGGCGGGCTCAGGGCTGGAAGGCGCTGCCGGCTGTAGCCAGGCTCATACTTTTCAGTTTGTTGTCTTTCTTCCACTTCATGCGCCGGTTCTGGAACCAGATCTTGATCTGGCGCTCGGACAGGCAGAGCGCGTGGGCGATCTCGATGCGCCGCCGCCGCGTCAGGTAGCGGTTGAAGTGGAACTCCTTTTCCAGCTCCAGGGTCTGGTAGCGGGTGTACGCGGTTCGGGCCCTTTTCCCGTCCGGCCCGGTCATGTCTGGAGTAGACAGAGCAGAGCGGCGAGGCCGCGTTATTCTGGTTAAGGGAGGGGGCACTGGGTGGGAGGGGGGCGTGGAGCAGGACCCAGGCGTCCCCGGCACCCAGCTCACCGCAGCTCCGATCCTCCCCACTCCAGATGCCCGCATCCGAGCTTGCTTTCTGATGCCCCCTTCTCCTGCAGCCCCCACTTCTGCCCGCAGCGAAGGCGCCCGGCTTTGTCTCTGGCTCCCTCCCTGTGCCTCACCCTTCGCTGGGCTCAGGCGGCCGCTCACCCCGGGAGGGAGGAGAACGGTTGCACTTTTGCCCTGGAAAGCTCGTTTTACTGCTCGCCCCTCCTCTGCTAAAAGCAGTCTCAAAATTTCGGGGACAAGCAGGACCCTTCCCCATGTTACATAAACCCCATCCTTCATCCTAAAGCTAGTACAGCTGGGCAAATAAAACCTAAGGCGAAATCTGGGAACAAATTATTAAAAACACTCCTCTTCAACCCCCCAGCTAAGCCCTCTTTTGGCTCTGTCCCCCCGAGCTGTGAGGACCCTCTTAAGAGTCTTCTCCCCCTCCGAAAAAAAGAAATCTATATTTGAGGAAAAGCCAAGCTCTCCTCGCCGACTCCCCCCACCCCCAAACGCCGAGAAGGAAAAGCCGAGAAGACAAAAAGAGGAGCGAGAGCGAGAATTACCATGGCTGATGTGAAGCTTCCTCATCCAGGGGAATATCTGCGGAGTCTGCCCTTCGGGCGCGGCTGTGGAGGTGGCCATGGGCTCTGGCTGTGCCCGAGCTAGGTTTGGGCTGCTTAGCTGGCTCGCCGCTTCCTCAGGCTCCGAGGACGCGCTGGCCTCGTCTATTTCGGTGAAATTGGCGCTGGAGCTGGCCGGGGTCGCCTGGTCGGAGGGGGACGAAGCAGAGGGCTTGGCGCCGTGGCTGTCGCCGTTGGTGCAGGGCAAGGACTCGGGCGAGGACAGGGAGCAGCTCGACGCCGGTTGCCTGAAGCGGGGCTCCTGGGCGGGCGCAGGGAAGGCGCGCGAGCTCTCGCCCACCGCCCCAAAGTGGCTGGAGGAGGCCGAGGAGCGGTTGACGCTGAGGTCCATCCCATTGTAATTGTAGCCGTAAGAGCCGGTGTGCATGGCAGCGGGATCCCTGTAAGAGCCGCTCAGAGAGCTGCCACTGCCATAATTTAGCAACTGATAGTCCGGGCCATTTGGATAACGCCCCGAGAAGGAGTTTACAAAGTACGAGCTCATTTGGGTGATTTTGGAGGGCTTGATTTGTGGATCGTGGTCGTTATAACCCTGTGCTTCACGATTTATGATGTATTAATGAATTATAGCGATGCACTGTACTTCGTTTTGCTATGTATGCGGCCAAATATGGGGGGGGGGGGTTGGAAGGGGGATGGGGGGGCGTTAGGGAATCACGTGCTTTTGTTGACCAGTCGTAAATTCTCGCTGATGACCTCAAGAGGTAATTCATGCTCTATGGTTACAAATAATGACGATCCGAGAATCGTTAGGGCCGATTCAATGCGAGCCTCCGAGAGAGGGGGAAAAAGGAGAAGGGGGAGAAACAGGGAGAAGGTTGGCGGCGGCCTCTGAGCAGAGCGCGCCACCTCCCGGCGAACGGCGGGAGCGCGGGCCGCCGACCGCCATGGCGGCAACGACTGCCTCCCTGCTGGCTCCGTACAACCGCCGGGCTAGAAAGAAACCCGGCCCAGGCTCACCCGAAGGGTTGAGTCTTTTAGAGGAGAAACCCGATTAAGCCTTTACCCACTTTCTCGTAAGTGGAGTTTATCGTTCGGTACTTCTCCCTGTCGTCGTCGTTATTATTATTATTTTAACTGAAGGTGACCAAAGCTTGATTTGCTCTTCCTTTACTCGGGCCTTGCAAGTCTCCGAGTTGGGGGCAAAAATGGGGGAGAGGTTGAAAGATGTGTGTGAGAAACAATTATTGCAAAGGGTTTCCCCTGTGAGCTCGGCCTGGTCTGCTTCCTGACCCGGCTGCAGCGGTCCATCCACAACATCCAGGCCAAGCCCGTGGGGCAAAGCCAAGGGTTCGAAGGAGAAACTTTCGCTTCTCCGGGCCCCCTGAGAAGTTTGAAATACTCTTCCTCATCCTTAGCCCAGGACGGAAGGATGGCAGAACAGGATAGGGACCCCAAAGAAGAGCCCAGCTGGGGCTAAGTGGCTTAGATGGGAGAAAAACAGTAGAGGCCACCGCATCAGGAACGCGGGTTTGGCTGTAAACGTGGTCCTGAGATTATGGGATCAAGGAAGAATCCTTCCGGTTTCTCACCAACTGCCTGCTATTATTGCCTTGGGAATCCCTACTTGAGACCCCTTGCTGGCATCTGGGTAGTTTTAGAATTTGCCGGGCGGCTCACGCCTTCCCGGGAAGGGAAAGGAGTTCGGAGGACCAGCAGCGCCTTGCTGAGTGCGCTTGGCGGCCAGAGACCGCCACAGCTGGGCCCCCTCTGCCGGACGGCTATTTTCTTTAAAAATAAAAAAGGGAAAGAGAGGGAGGAGGAAGAAAGGAAAACAGTCCCCTCATCTTGTCGCCTGGGTGAGGGTGAGGGTGGGGGTGGGGTGGGGTGGGGTGGGGATAGAATGGGTCCGTTAAAGTTGATGGGATGTGACCAAACTGCCCCCATCACCTGGCTTCCTGCCCTCAGGTCTCCGAAGAGCAGGGGGAAAGTCTTGCCCTTCGCCCAGGCGCCTGCCGGCGGCTTCACATCCCCCTACTTGTCGCTGAGCCGCTACTTGAGGCAGGAAGGGACGCCTGGAGACTGCAGCTGTGGGCAGGGAGACAGACACCCGGTGGCCCCAATTTAGGCCAGGAGCCGAGGGCCAAGGCCGGCGGAAATCAGGCCATGTGGGCAGGCCAAAGATCACCGGCCTCAGGGATCCTGCGGACATAACCCAGCGCTGAGGCACAGAGACCCGCCTGGCTCAGTCTCTGCAGGAGCTCCCGGCTAGGGGGCCTCGGTGGCGTTCCCTCCTGCCACGGACAAACGAAGAAAAGCTAGAGAATAATAGGGGAACGACTCTTCTCCGTCCCCCAGTTCTGCACCAGAAAAGGCCGTTGTCAGCCTCAGCACCGGCGAGGGGCGGCGTTGGAGCCTGGGCCGGACCGCTGCAGCCTTTATCTCAACTGTAACTTCCGAGTCGCGTCTGGCCCTCTGGGGCCGACCAGAGCTCCGGCCTTCGCTGCAGAGTTTCCGGCACCGGGACGCAGGGGTGGCGGTGGGGGTGGGGGAGTGGCAGGGGAGGAGCAGAGGTGACTGAGCAGTGAGGTTTTACGTCTTTATTATTATCATTATTAATAATATTAATATTATTACCGAAGTATTTCACGTCCAGAGCTAAGACACGACTACAAACACAACACATAGAAAATTAATAAAATAGAACTTTGTTTTCTTCTGAGGCTCCTCTTCTTACTTCTAGGTAGTATGTGCTCCTTCCAGTGGCTTTGGGGAGGGGCTGGGAGAGAGGTCTGGGGTCAGGGAGTCTTCGAGGCCCCCGCTGAGGGGACTGCGAATCTACCATTGAACCGTGCACGGGCGACATGGACGAAATGAGACGCGACACGGACAAGAGCATTTTGCTCTGCTTCCAGGAAACATCAAGTGAGTCCGGTCCTCAGTTCTCACGCGGGAGCCTGTTCGGGCTGAGGCGGTTGTGCGGGCATGGAGGCGGCGCCGGGGTGCCGGCTGGGCTCAGGCAGCACGGCCTCCCAGCGCCCAGCGAGCGCTCTGCGGGCGGGGGCGTCCAGGAGAGCGCGGGCCCCCGCCTGTCGCGCTCTGGAGACCAGGTCCCCAGGCTCCCCCGCCCGCAGAGCCTTCCCCGGAGCTCTTCGCTGCCCTCCGTTCCCCGCAGGCCTCTCCCTTCGCGTCCCCCCGCCCCCTGCCAGCGCCTTCATTCGGCCGGTTTTTCTTCTTCCTCCTCGGCACTGAGCTGAGACGCGCTGAGCAGTTTGCTCTCCTTTTTCCACTTCATGCGCCGGTTCTGGAACCAGATCTTGATCTGCCGTTCCGTCAGGCACAGGGCGTGCGCGATCTCAATGCGCCGCCGCCGCGTCAGGTAGCGATTGTAGTGAAACTCCTTCTCCAGCTCGAGCGTCTGGTAGCGCGTGTAGGTCTGGCGGCCGCGCCGGCCACTGGGCCCAAAGGAGGAACCTGTTACGCAGAGAGGAGATGTTGAGGCCTGGGGTCACCAAGGCCAGAACCCCCTCCCCCATTCGACCCTCAAACGGGGACCCTAGCCTGTCCCGGGATGCCCTCCATTCTCCCTGGTTCCCTGCTCCCCCCTTTCCTCACTCCTCCAGCGCCCCCTCCAGATTCTCTCCGGGTCTCCTAGGCTTTTGCCTTCTGTCTAGATTCTTGGTGGGGGGATGGGAGGAGCAGTTTTAAATCCCACCTGAGCCTAGGGGGAGGGGCTGGAGAAGCACTGGCCAGGTGTGTCTCTTCCTAGACGCATCTTTTCTTTCCATCTGGCCCCCCCACCACCCCGTGACAGATTCCGGCCCTTAATCTGTAATGACGTGGATCGATCCGTAGTCAGCATTAAGGGCTCCTCACTTTCGTGTCCCGTTAATGGACATCAATTTGGGATTTAAGACCGACAAATATCCAACCTGAGACCCCGGCGCCTGCTTCTCCCTCTCTCCGACTCCGCCCGCTCCCTCTCTTTCTTCCCCTTATTCTCCCCCTCCCCTCTGACTACCACCCCTTTCCGGGTGCCTCCTCTTTCCCCAGCCCCCGACCCCCAGGGAAAACCAGTCCGGGACAGACTCAACTCTCCCTCGCCAGCGTCACGCCGCCCCCCTTCCCATGACGTACTCCGTTTTTAATGAACAGTCTTGGGGTGGGGGACCGGGCCAGAGCTGGGGGCGCCAGGGAGAGCCCAGCCAGTGGCTGCGCGGGCTCTGTCTGCCTCCCTGACCCGGATCTCGGCTGCTGCCTGGCCCTCGCAGAGAACCCGCTCGCTCCCCCTGGCTCGGAGTACATCTGGGACTTTGCAAACTTTGCAACTCCTGAGGGCGTGAGGGCAGCGCGGGAGATCGAGGCAGGCGCCCAGTCTTCCCTAAGCTCCAACCCAAGAGGCTTTCTCCGTGGAAGAATTGGGTGGGGGGACTCTCTAATTCTGACTCTAGGGGGGAGGGAGCCCGCGGGGGTCGGCGGCGGCCTCAGCAAGTCTCACTCACTGTTGCATGAATTCATCCGCTGCATCCAGGGGTAGACCGGGGTGGAGCACTTCTGCTCCTCGGCCTCGCCGAAGACGCTCTTGTCCTGCGCGCAGTCGGACTTCCGCGGCTCCGGGTGGAACGGGGGCGGCTCGTCGGCGCCCGAGAGCGCGCAGGCCGACTCCTTCTCGCGGTAGAAGGCCGGCGCCGGCCCGTAGTCGCAGGGCGCTGCCCGGCCGTAGCCGCCGCCGGCCGGCGGGTAATAGGAGGAAGCGGCAAAGCCCTTGTCTTGGCCGGGCCCGGGCCCGTAGGGCGCAGGGTAGTGCCTCAGAGGGTCCGCATAGCCCGACGAGTAGAGAGGGAGCTGGCCCAGGAAGGACTCCTGCCCGCTGGCCAGAGTGACGGGGAAGGTGGAGTTCACGAAATAGGAACTCATTGGGAGGGGAGGCGCGCGCGGCCGCTGCTGCTCCGCCGGGTTTATGATTTGTTGTGTTTTATAGTCCGAGCGCCGCGCCTATTAGTAGTATATCTGAGATTGGGTTTTAGCTGAGGGGGGATGGCGAGGTGCCAGTGAGGGCCAGAAGGAAATACAACCATCTGATCCAACACTGACCAATGGCAGAGGCAGGAATTGTCAAATAGCACCCAGGAGGAGCGCAGCCCGCGCGAGGGACCCGCGCACAAACCTATCAACCTTTTTTTCCTCCTTCTCCTTCTGCTTTCTCTCTCTCTCTCCCCAACAGCACAACGCGTCCCGTTCCACCTACGTAGGATCTGCGAAAGAGGCGTCTATGCCTTTGAGGGAGGAGGGAGCACTTGGATTGAGACCACCCCATCCTCCAGTGATTAAATAAATATATCCCTCCCCTCCGCACGCAGAATAGGAAAAAGTTAATTGTGTTTTCAGAAAAGTTAACCCCTGACTTGCTTGAGCCCCATTCCCTCAAGGGAAGATGGATAAATATCTAGGAATCTGGAATTTCAGTCTCCCTAGAAGAGAACTAAAGGAGAAGGCTGGTTTCTTGGGTTTCGTGTTGGTAGGAGGAGAGAAGAGTTCTCCGCTGATTAGCATCGCTTTCAGAAATCGAGAAGCAAACGAAGAAGAAACCGTCTCCTTCCCAGGTTTTGAAAACTGTTTTTCCTGTTTCTCAGACCTACTCCATCTCCTCCAAGCCTGGGCTTATTATTCCTGCCTCTCTACAGCTCTTGTAGTCTGAGAGGCAGGCCAGAAGACCCAGAAGACTGGGAATTGGGAGGAGGGTCTGAGCCTAAAAGCTTCTCCCTTTTGCTGTGCGGCTAGATTAGGAGCTTCTCGGAAGGCTACCGCTGCCGCTTCCCAAGATATCTTGCCTGGTTCTAGTATGCACTGCTTGCTCTTGGCACAGGAAGGGGCACTGGGAAGAGGGGGATAGGGAGAGGAGGGGTGAGAGGTTTGTCTGATCCCTATCCTGCCTGCAATCTTCCTTCCACCCCACTTCCTACCCCAAAAGACATTAGAATATCCTGGGCTACAAATTCTTAGGTATCAAATGTGCCTCAGTAACTACAGGGAAGAAAATTGTTCCTCCTCCAGTTTCAGGTCCTCAAACCCTCCTGATTTTGGAGACAATCAGAAACCAGTTGGAAGAGAGGAGCCATCGCTCCTTTTCCAGGTCTCTCCAGAAGCTGACAGTTCTTTTTTAATTAATTCTTTCTCAAGACGTTTTTTGTTTCATTTTAAAAAGGGGGAGGGTTGGATTCTCCTGGGGCCGCAGCAGGCAGCTTACCACTATCATTCCGTATCCCCTCTCCAGATGCTCACTACCCTTCTGTCTCTCAGCATCTCTACAATCCCTCCCACCTCTCATATATGTATTACCAGCCTGCTGCCTACAAGCTTTGGTGTGAGAGAGTGTATATATCTCTGACTCTTATTTTAGGAAAATGAGCATTGGAACCAGCCTGGAAGACTGAAGCACAGTGTATGTTCAACATTCTAAAGCTCATAAAGAATGACAAGCTTTGGACCTGGGGCCAGGAATGGGCCAGAATGTGGGACAAAACCTGATGATGAAGGGACCAGGCTGACCCTTCTCTGACTTGTTCTTTGGACTCCTTTTTGTAGGCCAAATCTGCCCACTGAAGATGGCACAAGACACTAGGAAAAGTGGTAAAGGATTGAGGTTAGTGACCAGGGATGGAACTTGGTTGTTGCAAAGTGGCCCACAAGGCTCCCTAAATTTAGGACAACTTCTCCACTCTGCCTTCATTGCTAAGTGGCTATTCCTGGTTGTCCCATCAACCACTTCCTAGCCCCTCTTCGGCGGGGGGGTGGTGGTCAAGATTTTAAAAAATAAACTCTAGCCTCCTAATGATGCAGTCATAAGTGCTCAAATCCCGCTGTGATTAGGCCCACTCCTGGAAAGGAATGGAGAACTTTTGGGCTGGAGGAGCAAGGTGGGGAGAATGCCTTGTGTACCTCCCTCCTCCTTGCTACTGAGGCTGGGCCTTGGGCCTCAGCCCTCCCTTCCTCCTTTCTGGTCACAGTGTCCTCAAAGTAGGACTGTTTGGTATGGGCTTTCCCATGAAGACTGGATAACATAAGATTCAGTGAGAGATGAAGACTTCCCCTATGATAGAAGCACGAAAACAATCGCCTTATCCTTAGAGTCATAGCCCCAAATTAACCTCACCTCTGCAGGTTGCCTGTCGTGAGATGGAGCCGCAAAGGCAGGGCCTGGGCGCCTGGAGTCGGGCATGAAAGGAAATAGCGCCTCATCGCTCTTATCTAAGCCCAGAGGTATTTATGAGCGTTTATTCATCTGATCCGTTTGTTTGGGAGAAAGAGCAGGCAAGCAGGGCTGGGCCAGAGGCTGCCTGACTTCTGGAGTCAGATCTCTATGAATCTGTCTGTGGTTGCATCCACCGTCCTCGGTCTGTGTCCAAGAGGGAACATATAAATACACAGTGGGCACAGCCATCTGCTGGTCTGGGGTGTCTCTCCCTGCTCAAGGAGGTGTGTGTATGGAGAGGTGGATGTAAATGTGTCCTAAGTCTTGAGTACACAACAGAAGGATTGTATAGAAATCCCATTGGCAGGACTTGTAATTTCCTGAGCTGTGAATCTGTGGTCCTGTGGACGTACACACATTCCAGCTCCCCGGTAAATGTTGAAATTGTGTTCAGCTCCAGAGTAGAATTCTCCTGCACGGGTAATCTCAGGAAGGATATTTGCCAGTAGGTGTTTGGAGGGGAGGGGTATTGAGACATTGTCCAGGCTTCCCACTTCCTCTTAGCTGCAAAGCTCCCTCCCACTCCCGGCTCTTAAGAGTTGTGGGCAACTTCCCCCACCCCAATCTCAACTCTGATTGGGATGGGGTGAATTCAAACATCTCAACCCAATTCTTCCTCTAGATTCCATGATTCTCTGGGTTTGGGGAACATATATGTTCCCAGAGGAGCAGTGTGGCCTCTCCCAATCTTTGAGAACAGTTTACAAGGAACACTGCCTTAAAACTGGCTCCTCCAAAGCAAGGTACAAAGACATTTCCATTATGCAAATGAATGGCATCTTCTCTGTTGGAGGGGGGAGCAGTGGCCCTCAGCTCCCTCTCCCCGGGGGCCCATGAGCACCCTAAGAGCCCTTAAAGGTTTCAACCGTCTATACAGCCGCCTTCCCCTCTCCATCTGTCCTTCCGATTGTCGGCAAGAAAAACCTCCGAGGGGCCCAAGACTTTCAGGGAGCACTCCCTTGGGGGCCCCTGCACTGGGCCGGGCCTTCCAGCCGCCAGAAAGTCACTCTCTGCTGAAGAGCTGAAAGGGCTTCTCCTGCGAGGCAGACTCCCAAGGCGCCAGAGGCTCGGGCCGCAGAGACCCCGCGTTTGCCCCTAGTACCGCTGGGCCCCTCGACTTCGGCAGCTCCTCCAGCTCCAGACCCCGTAACACTTAGGCCTGCCTGGCACCAGAGGCAATTTCCTGGAGCCCCCCGCCCAGGAACTGGGGCCACAGCACCTTGAAAAGAGCGGCCAGAGCTTCCTCCTGCGGCTTGAAAGCTCGAGCTAATCAGTAACCCGTGAGACGGGCCAATATTCAAACTCGGCGGCAGCGGCGCGTACCCTCGCCCTCGCCACCCCCTCCTGGGAAAGCAGTCGGCTTCAGCGGGTGTGAGGAGTCGGGCAGGAACGGAAATTACAATGGTTTGCTTCCTTAATGATTGATCCCCACTCCCCGCTTTTTCCCAAAGCATGTTTGTGTCGATTTCGCTTGAAATGATTGGAAATGGGGAAGGGGACACACACTCACTTGCAGACACCAACAATTTCCAGAAAGCTCGGTTCAGTTCTTTCACCATACACTCAACCGGCCAAGGAACTGGCAAGACCCACCAGTCAACCCGGAGAACACAGACTCGGTTTGTCTTTTGACAACCGAGTGGAACTGCCCGGGCCGGCGCCTCCCCTGCAGGACCCCTCCCTTGGCCGAAAAGAAAACCAAATAAACCTTGAACAGCCTTGGCCTCGGATGGATCTTCCTAGCGGCCCTCGTGATCCCCTCTTGAGTTTGGCGGGGACGGCGGGGAGAGGGTCGACTCTGATCCCCCAACCCTTTGATTCAGGGCCCCGCGCCCGCCAGATGCAGTATTACTCCTTTTAAAATATGCCCTAGAAAAAAAGCCGCTTCCCCCAGCCAGCCGCCAGGTTTGGAGCTGGGATGGGCCTGACAAGAGAGAGGGATCTTCGTTCTCCAATCCACATGTGGGCAAGCTGGAACCAAGATCCAGGGGAATGTGATAATCTGGGCTGAAAGTTCCCAGAATCCCGCCGAACCTGAGCGGCTTGGGGGCTCCGGGCGTGGGGCCGGGTTCAGGCAGCGTCGCCGGGCTGGCAGCGCCGAAGCCGCATGTCTCCAAACGGACGGTAGATGGCAGCAAACCGCATAATTTGGGTCAGAGCGAACTGTCTAAGGGATGATTTATACCCCGCCAAGACTACAGGAGAAAAAGACCTTTATAGTCTGGGTAGGTTTGGGGAATTTTTCCTTTGAGAATAGGCTCCGAGTGCCGCGGGTGCTGGCCGAGAACTTCTCTGGCTTCGCAGCCGAGGGGGTCCCTTCAGGCACCCATACTGGGCCTGCTTCGAGGGCATCTACCTGTGCCACCCGCCCCCCGCCCCCTGCGCCACAAGTGGTTCTCTCCCTTCACAGCTCAGTATTGAGAAGGCCAGTATTCCCCTATGCGCATCCAGACCCTGCAATCTCTGGGCCACCAGAGACCCGAGATTGAAATCTCTGCATCTGGTCCCTAAAAAGAGGAAAGCAATCACCTATTTCTGCAAACCAAACTAAATCACAGTCTCTCCTGCTCTCCGAGCCCTAAGTCCCTTATCTCTCAGCTGGCAGCTTCCCCAGAACCCCTCTCTATTTTTAAGTCTTCACCTAGCGACTGGCGCCTTCTTCAACCCCACCAGCTACTTTAGGAATCTAGGCTTCCCGCCCCACGGTTCTCCCGGCTCCCCCTACCCCGCACCCCCACCCCCCCTCCCCCCACCCCCCGCCCCCCACCCCAGGCCTGGCTCGGGAATGGAATCAGGCGCCAGAGGGACAAGACTAGCTGTCTGAGCTCAGTGCCAGGCAGCTTTCTAGTCCAGACACCATCAAATCCCCTAATGGGAATTTCTTTTAATTTTCTTCTCTTTATTTTTCTTTTTTTGTTTCCATACCTAAAACAACAACGTGTTAAACAGCTTCTTCACAATCACCACATTTGGATCCAGGAAAGTTTGAAACGTTTCAGACACATCAGACACACATGGCAATTTTCTCCTCCACAGAAATCCACACATCCCATTACCAGTAAAACACAAGGTACAGAACCAGTATTACACAGAAACCAACACGCTGTAACCTACAGCGTTAAAAACCACAAAATTGTCTCCCTGCAGAACGAGCCTCCCTCCTACGGGAGTGGCCAAAGATCTGAGCATATTCAGGCAGGCTTCTTGGGAGGAGGGGGGAGTCTCCCTCAATTTGGGTGCCTCCACCCACAGCCTTTTAATTTCAGAAATGTTTCCGAAGGGAGATAATGAGTATTTCTCCGTGAATTGTTCTTTCTGTATCTCTCTAGCCGCCTGCTCGCCCTCGCTGGCCTCAACGGAGATTCCAGGCCCTCCAGAGACCAGGACGTCTCTCAGCGCCACCGCCCCTCGTGCCAACGGTGCCGGAAAGCCACGGATACCCGTACCCGCACCGGGCAAGAGAACTGCGCCGGGGCAATTGGGGGAGGCCGGAACAAGGGAGAGATGGTGGGAGGGGGAGGGGGTGCAAACCCACAGAGGCCGTAGCAACCGGCTTTATGCCGGCACCCCAAGTCCAGACACCCCCCTATCCTTTCTTCCGCAGCCCTCTAACTTAAACCTCTTCTCCCAGCTTAAATAGGCCACTTAGAGCTCGCCTCCGTGGCCCCTTTCAGTTCCTCCGACCGTCTTCCCTTGCCTTGCTTCTCCTCCAGGAAGCAACCACCCCTCTCAGCCACCGAATTTCCTAGGAAGCCTCTCCTTGCAGCGCCCGGAGGTGGGGTTCAGCCCTGTCTTGGAAGAGGGGGGAGAGAGACAAACCCAAGCCCCACCCCCTACAAAACCGATGCAAAAGAATAAGAAGAAAATTGTAGAATCTCCCTTACCTTTGCAGACCTTGGGGTTTCTTTCCTCCGATTGAATGGGGTGGGAGAAAGGGGGGCGGGGAAGAGCGTTCGGTTTCTTCATCTTCCAGATAATATTGTCCCAACCTGAGAGCCGTTGCTTCCCCTTCTCTGACTTGGGAGAGAGGGTGTTTCGCTTTTCTGATATTTGCATAGAAAATGGAGTAAGTTCTGGCTTTGAAAAATGGTATCAGGCTGCAGTCCTGGGCAGATTGTCCATTTCCTCTCCATGATGACTAAAATCCCAGATCAGCAAGCAAATTAACTTAGAAATTAAAAAATTATTTTTGGTTCTCTCTTTTGTGTAATTCCCACCCCTCCTCTCTCTCTCTCTCCCGCTCTCTCTTCTTTTCTCTCCCCCTTGGTTTTCCTCTCTCTCTTTTGCTTTATCGAGCTGATACTGAAGTATAAAAATATCAAGAGGCTGGAGCCCTGAAGGACGACAGTGCTCCGACCTAGGTGTGGTGTCCAAAAGAATGCTGCATTATAACCACCAGGGAAATGATAAAAAGTTCATGTTCACGATCGCCCGGCCACATGACCGGCGCTGGCCAATCGCTGGATTCAACCACTCATAAACTTCTATCACAAAGTTGTAAATTTTCATAAAACAACAAGGAATTTATTGCATTTCTTCATGGCTGCTCCACCAGCAACCCTTTTCTCAGTCGCCATCTTCTTTTCTTCTCCTTCTCGATTTTTGGGGAAACCCCAATCTGAGAAGGTGTGAGATTTGGGGTGTGGGGAATCAGATAGAGGAGGCACAAGCATCCATCTGGGAAGGGGGTTCTTTTTGGAACCTCCCTATTCTCACTGGAGCTCTGTCCTTTTCTGGTAAAAATTCACCCCAAAACCTCCACACAGGGTCTTTTCTAAGGCAATTTGGGGTTGAGTTGGGAGCAACAGCCAATGTCCAGAGCTGCTACTAGCCTCAGGGCAAAATGAAAGCGTCAAAGCCCCCTTTCCCCCTCTGAATGCCCCCCTCACTCCCAGCCCTATAGACGGCAGGACCCCACCTGTGAGGGCTTGTAGCACTGCGGGTGTGGGGGCCGCAGATTCCCCTAGGGCCTAGCTTTTGTCCCAAGTAAGGTGGCCCCAGTGGAGGCTAAGGCAGACACTCTAACCACCGAATGATTGCCTCTGCACCCCAGGAACTGAAGGAGAGCAAAGCCGGACCCAGACACTTGGCCCTCTCGCCTAAATGTGCACTTGCCCAGGTTCCCAAAGACAACTCCCCATGTTCTCTGCAGGGGGAGAGGGTGGTCTGCTGTCCTTAATGTGGGTACCGCAGGTTTAGGAGCCTTTTACTTACAAATTTAAACAGATTCTCCTCATCCTTGCTTCCTTCCAGTCCTCTTCCCCTTTCAGTGCCCGATGCCTGTTTTTTAAATTTAAATAAGCCAGGATTTATAATCGAATAAATACAAAAAATCAGCTCCGAAGGTCTAGACGGCATCCTCCGGTATTTCTCAATCAAGGGGATGTTTTGGAGCCAAACAACCCAAATTCACCCCGGGTTTCCCAGGTCGCCTGATATACGCCGGTATTTTGATTTGAGCTACCAGCGCCCAAATTCAGGAAAGGAAGTAAACTCCCTCGCAAAATGTTCTTCTTTTTCTCTTTCTCTGTACCCCGGAGAAGATTTCCAGATTGCCAGCAGCGCGGACAGTGGGCAGAAAAGCGCGGAGGCAGCCGGCGGAGCTTGGGAGGCCCGGCGGCCCGGCGGCCGGGCTCAGAGCGGCAGGGATGCGGCCACAGCAGCCGGCTAACTCGCACTGCTCAGCCTCTCGCTCCCGGTGGTCATTTTTTTCTCCCCCAATTTTAAGTTTTACTTGGGTCCGTGGATCAATTTAGAATGAGGTAAATTAAATGAAAGTAAAATAAATTGAAATAAAATAACCGAATAGCTCTTGCAGAAAATATTTGCGGGCTGAGCGGAAAGCCGGGAACATCTCGAGGTTGGAGGCCTGTCTGGGCGGCCGGGAGGTTTCTGCTCGCCCGCCCGGCCTGTGCCCAACGCTGCCTGCGCACCCACCCGCCGGCCGGAGAAGGAGCGGATTTGGGTGGTCACCTTCCCTTTTCTTCTGCTCTTCCTTAGCTTGGGGCCTAGCACTTTGGATTTCAGCTCTGTATGTTTGTGCCCCGTGGCGGTGCCGAGCCACAGCCTGGTGTGAAGGCTTGAATGAGGAAGGGTCTGTGGAACTCTGGGGTTTGGTTTGGCTTGGTTTTGTGAATGTGTGTGAACATGTGGACTCAAGGTCGTGTTTACTAGGGGGCAAATGTGAGTCTGTGTGTTTATAAGCCAATGTGTGAGTGTTACCCTCGTATATATAAATGTGTCTGTGAGTGAGTGTGAATGTAGGTTTACTTGTGAGTGAATGTGAATACATGTGTTCTGGAAAGGGTTTGGGATGTGTGAATGCTTGTATATTTATTTGTGAACATAATGAATATGGGTGTTTGTGACTCTGTATGACAAGGTATATATTTATGTGCAATGTCAGCCTGTAACTGATTGTGTGCATGTGTGTCAATGTGTGTAAAAAAAAGGGGGGGGGACTACATATGTGTGGTATCTGGCCAGAGCAAGGAACACAAGGAAAAAGAGAGCAGATACCAGCACATTAAGAAATGAGCCGCAGCAGAAGCTGGGCACCGGTATGCATGAGTATCTCTCACCCACTCCCAGCCTTAGAGACACAGAAAACAGGACATATGTTTATTTTTAATTTCTTTTATTTCTCCATCTTTCAGATATACATAGACTGGAAAGAGGATCACAGGGCTGGCAGGAGCAAGGAGCAGCGGCAGACCAGGTGCACAGAGGGGACACTTGAGCTAGTTGGTGGGTCCTGGGGGCTCCCTAAGGCCCCTTCAGTGCCACTACTGGGAAGGCAGGGGGCTCAGGAAGGCAGGGAACCACACACAGTCCAGACCCACAGACCACAAAGACAGCATCAAAGAGGGAGCTTACAAAACAACAAGATTTTACCAAAGACCTTACAATTAGCGACATAAAAAAGGGGGAGGCAAATTCCAGAAAGCTACGGAACAGGTAGATGATGTCCTTTCCAAACAGTACAAAACAGACCTGACAGACTTTCCTATAGGTAGTATTTTTTTCAGTGTTAAGAAACCAAAGTTTCACCTTCTCTCCTTAAAAGAATTTTAACTGCTTTCCATTTAAATAGTTTTGTTTTTTGCTTTTTTTCCTATTTGACTTGAGTTTCCTGGTTCAGTTCCCAGAGCTGAGCTTCTCTCTCTCTTTCTCTCCCTTTCTCTTCTCTCTTCTTCTGCCCTTTCTCTGTCCCTCACTCTTCCTCATCCTCCTCCACCTCGGCCTTGTCCTGGCTGGCGGCCCCGGGCCCTGAGGTCTTGTTCTCTTTTTTCCACTTCATGCGGCGGTTCTGGAACCAGATCTTGATCTGTCTTTCTGTGAGGCAGAGCGCGTGCGCGATCTCGATGCGCCGCCGCCTCGTCAGGTAGCGATTGTAGTGAAACTCCTTCTCCAGCTCCAGGGTCTGATAGCGGGTGTAGGTCTGGCGTCCTCGCTTGCGGTCGGTCCCTGCGCAGAGTATTTACGGGAGAAAAGTCAGTGCGTGGAGAATAAGCCATGACAAGGAAAACCATGCAAGTGACCCTGGAGTGCGACTCTAGGCCTGGCCTGAGGGCTTTTCGCAAAAAGAAAAGGAGACAAACCGCCTTACAGGTCCAGTCTGTCCCTCCCCCATCCTGTTACGGAATGAGGAGGTGAGAATTTGCAGGTTTCCTTGGCGCAGTGGAGTTGGTCTGACAGCAGTTGCCCTCTGCTATTTTCCAATGAGTGGCTGAGGTTCAGGCTGTCCTGCCTGCCCACCTGCCCAGACAACTCAGCCCTCCAAAGCAATCTTTGGGCCTCTGGGAAGGCACAGGAGGAGAGGAGAGACAGCAGCCTGGTCTGGGGTGGAACACTCAGTACCTGGCTGGTGGGGGCAGACGGGCAGGGGAGAGCTTCCCAGGTTAGGCCCCAAACCCTGAGGAGGCTGGAGGGAGGTTGTGCTGGGGGAGGTGCTGGTGCCAGCCCTCCTAGGAAGGAGACAGTGGGAGGAGGGGTTGAGGGCCTAATTTCAAGTCAGATAAAAGCCAAGCTGAAATGTTTATGAGCAGAAAAATTTGGGCTTTAATAAATCAGCTGGAAAGGCAGTTGAATTATGGAGCAGGTAATGGGAACTGTGACCACTAATACTGATGGAATAAGAGCTGGGCTTCTCTTGGCCCTCAACCCTGGCTGGACTGGGAGCCTCTGACCACATATCTTGGGTCTCCTGGATCTTGAGAGAGGCCTAGGAGTCCAGGGCAACACAAAGAAAGCTGTCTAGGACAGGCTTGTCAGGAGACCCCCACAGAGCCTCTGGTCTCTTGGGGTTTCTGCAGTAGCTGCCTCAGTGGCCTGCACTCTCTAACTCTTGATTTGACTTCTTGGAGTCCTTGTTTCTCTCCCAAGAGGACATCCATCCTTCTGGAAAGACCCTTGAAAACTTGTTGGCCAGTTCTCCAGGGGTGCTAGGAAGGGCACCTGAGGAAGTCAGCTGGCCTCCCCATGAGGCCTCTGCTCCATTCTCTACTTCTCCTGCCTCCCCCTTCCCAACTTCACTGGGGAGTCGAAGCCTCTCTCTTTTGGCCTCAGCCCCCCTCTCCACCTGCCTGTGTCCCTGACTGAATCCTCATCTCCTCTCACACCCCCTCCTCCCGCCAGGCCTCTAGAGCCCACCTCTAATTGTCCAGAAGGGAATAATGGGGGAGCGGGTTGGCTGGGAGGAAAGGGGGAGGGGAGAATTGCTCAGAGCTACAGCCCCCTCCCCCAGACCTCATCCAAGCTGGGGCTGAGGGGACACACCCAGAGATGAGATCCCCGGCGGGGGAAAGGAGAAGGGGGGGCGGGGAGACCCTAATGGCTATTCTCTGCAAACCCCAGCCTTCCTCCGCAAGACAAACGGCCTCGTCTCCAGCCCGTGCCGGCGCGGCTGATAAATATTTAAAGCTAAAAGGCCGGGAGGAAGGGTGGGGGGTGGGCCGGGGGCTCAGAGCGCCGCGGCGTCGGCGAAGAGGGATCCGCCAGGGATGCAGAGCGAGTCTGAGAGCACCAAGCAAAAATGGGAGGGGGGCGGCGCGCCGTGTCGCGGCTCAGAGGGGGCCGCGTCCCCAGGGCCGATCTCCTACCAGGAGCACTCTGGACGCGAAGAAGGGCGGTTGGCCGGGAAGGGGGCGCCTTCCGGGATATGTGCCCGGGCCACTGCGGCTCGGGACAGCTCGGTGCGCGGCGTTACCTGAGCTTCGCATCCAGGGGTAGATCCGGAAGTTACTCTCGGCCGCCAAGTCCGAGTCCCTCTGCTCCTTGGCGCCCGCCGCCTTGGCAGAGTCGCCGGGACACACCCCGGAGAGGTTCTGCTCAAAGGGCGCGCAGTGCATGTTGAAGGAACTCGGCTCGAGCCCGTAGCCGGCCGCGTAGACGCCGGCTGCGCTCTGGCCTGCCATGCCCCCCCCGCCGGGGTACAAGCCCTGCATCGAGGCGGCGAAGGAAGCGCCCGAACCGGCTCCATAGCCCGGGCGCTGGGGGTTGGAAGCAAACGCACAAGAAGTTTGTTCGGGGAAGGCTCCGGTAGCGAAAACCGAACTTGCGGCAGGATATTTAGAAAATAAAGCATTCGCATAATACAATGAACTCATAATTTGGCCGGATGATTTGTAGGCAGGGACGTTTTAGTGTCGGTTTTACGAGATTCCTTGATATATTACAGAATTAGAGTCCAGATTTACACCAAAAAGGACCCCCTTTTTCTCTCTGGACCACGTGACCCCGCCCACGTGACGTCCCCTCAGCCAATGGCCTATCAGCCTCCCCACGGCTCCCGGTAATGTGGAAAAAATTGTGTGGCGTTGGATTTATAAAATATGATCAATAATGAATGGGAAAGCCAGGCCCTATGGATTGGGGCTGGGGGGCTCCAGGGCCGCTGTCGACCCCCGTGGGCTGGAGGCAGCTTGCAGGCGAGATGTGGGGGAGGAAGGGATTGAGTGGAAGGGAAAACAAATAACCTGAGAGGGATCCGAGTTGTCACCCACCTCCGCCCCATCCTCCCCAGCCCGTTACCCAGCCAGAAACAAACGCAGGGATTTGCACACAACCGGTGGGTGGGGGCGGGCAGGCCAGGTCTTTATTAATCTGGAGCGATTCAGCATGGCTGGCCCTTTGGGGAAACTTGGTCCGGACTTGGTCCGTTTCTCCTGAGGTGAGGCGCGAGGTGAGCCTGGCCTCACGCTTTCTCTGTGTGCGGCCCAGACAGAACGGGCAGAGATGCAGCGAGGTTTCGTGGGTGCTCCCAACGGTGCGGGATCCAGCCCCAGGGGCGTTGGATGCTGCAGTTTCTGGTGGCTTAAAAAAAAGGTTTGAAAATTAAAAAAAGGAAGAAGGTGGGGTGGGTGGGAAGAGAAAGGAAGGGAGGAGGGTGGCCCGGTATGCTGCTCTGGTTATGGGAGGCGGATGCCTCAGTCGAGCGTGGCTGCTGGAGAAGCAGAGCGACAAAAGGAAGGCGGCGAGTCACCACTCGGCGCTGGGCGAAGGTAGCCAAGTCCCAGAAAGGGAGAGGCAGGGAAGAGCATCTCCCTTCTCCTTCTCCCCCGACCAGAGTACGAGAAAAATAAAAATATAAGCCAGTTTAGCAGCTCGGTACTGAACCTCTACCGCTGCGCGCGCACACACACAGAGTCACACACAAGAAAGAACACGCAAAAACAAAGGGGGAGGTGCGGGGGGTGGGGTGGGACAAAGTCAACAGCCCAGGCGCATCTCTCCAGCGTGGCCTGGGCGCGAGGGTCTCCCGGGCCCTCAGCCTCGGAACGCGAAGGGAGGGGGTTTCTCTCGGGTCCCCTCCCTCGTTTCTCTCTCCTCCAATCGCGCGCAGCCGCCTCCCTCACCCCCTGCGCCCCTGGGCCAAGGGACTGCACCACCTGCCTCCAGCCTCCGCCCCCTCCTCTGCGCGGCCGGGCCTGGCGGGCGCTAGAGCCCGTAGACCGGCTCCCCCCGCAAATCTGCAAGGCGCTGGGAGCAAATGAAGAGCGCGGGTCGGGCCAGTCTCGGGTTCTCGCTTGTAAACTTTATTGTAACTCTTCCGCCCTTTTCAGGCGCAGACAACAGAACAAAGTATAGAGGAACAACAAAATATATAATTAGCCCTCCCTCCCCCCAATAAAGCAATTCACGGATACAGGATACATTCTCTTCACAGTAAACCTAAGAACACTTTTAACAATTGCCCACAGCGCGCATGCTAACTAAAGTAACCTCTTTTGAGAAACACTTAAGACGAAATTGTCAAACCAAAGCGGCGGGCGCGGGGGGGTGGGGGGTTGGAGGAAAAGAGAGAAGCCAGAGAGAAAGCCAGCGAGCTAGGAAGGACAGCGCGGGGGGGGGGGGGGGGGGCCCGCGAAATGAGGACGAGGCGAGAGAGAGAGAGAGAGAGAGAGAGCGAGAGAGAGCGAGAGAGAAAGAGAAAAGACAGGGAGGGAGACAGAAAGAATTACGGCGTGAATAGGCAGTTTCATGTTGTTGGGAGAACTTAGCAGAAATCGGTACCTCGGTCATTACAAAGAACCACGTTCAAAGGAAAAAAAGACCATTGCACAAGGAGGCTTTTTACACGGGGCGGGGGCGTGGGGGGGGGGTGCTCAGCCAGGCCGCAGCCGCTTACCCTCGCAGGGCGAGGGAGTCCATGCTTAAAATCCTTTTCTTTCCCCCTGGCCCCCAAGAGAAGGGAAGGAGATCCACGGTAGCTCACACACAGAAGCTATTACGAGATACTACCACTAGCGGGGACTGGCGCGGCGGGGACGCTGCGGTGGGAGGCCAGGCTCCGGGCCCCGCTCGCGGGGCCAGAGCTCTCTCGGGCGGGGGCGGGCGACGGTGGCGCGGTCAGGGGACCGGCGGCCGCAGGGCGGCCGCGGCCCTGGCAGTCCCAGCTGGAGCCTACTTCTTGTCGCCCTTCTGCGCGTCGCCCTCGTCCGCCGCCTCCGGGGCCCGCTCCAGCTTCTGTTTCTCCAGCTCCTCCTGCTCGCATTTGCTGCTGGGGAACTTGTCTTTGTTGTTCTCTTTTTTCCACTTCATCCTCCGGTTCTGGAACCAAATTTTGACCTGTCTCTCTGTCAGTCCCAGTGCATGCGATACCTCGATCCGCCGCTTGCGAGTCAGATAGGGATTAAATAGGAACTCCTTCTCCAGCTCCAGGGTCTGGTAGCGGCTGTAGGTCTGTCGGCCTCGCCTGCGTCCGGCGGCTGCTGGGAATAGGGGAAAGGGCGAGACAGAGGGGAGGGGAGGGTGGGGGAGGGGGCAGAGACGGAGAAGGTTGGAAGATTCGTGAACCAGCCTAGGAGACCAGTATAATAAGGGCAAGGGGACCTTCTACCCCGCGCAGGGGCGGGGGCGCTGGGAGGCCGCGGTCAGTGGAGGGGGGGGTGAGGGGGGTCAGACACCACTGAATCTAAGGGAGCCAGAAAGGGGTCCCCCCTCCCCTGGTAAGCAGCTCCAGGGAGTTGGGCGGGGGTGGTTGAATCTATTAAAAGTGCCATAAACTTTAGAAGGAAGGATGTGAAGCAGGGGGAAAAATAAGAATAAAAAAAGCCGGGATGGGGACGAATGGACCCACCTTGAAAAGCCCCCAGAGCCTCTGCCCCAGAAGAAAAGTTTCTTCAGGGTAATTAAACTATAAAGCAATTGAGAAGTGCAAAAGTTGAGCGCCCCCACTCCCGCCACCCTTTCTCCACTACCCCCCATAAAACAGTAAAAGGGGAAAAAAGGAGGGGAAGAAGAAAAGTCAGGCAGGGTGAGGGGTTTATGGATTCAGGAAATGTCGCTTAGCGACCTCCTTCAAGGGAAACAAAAAGAAGAAAAGGAAGGAAAGGGAGGAAGGAAGGAAAGAAGGGGGAGGCTATCTGAAACGGAGCGAGCACGTCTTCCAGGAGCTGGGGACACCGCTGCCCGGCCTGCCCGGCCCCCTGCCCGTCCTGGGCCCCGGGTCTCCCTTCCTCCCCCGCCCCTCGCCAGCCCCCGACGCGAGCTCACCTTGCGGGCGCATCCAGGGGAAGAGCTGTGTGGGCGACGGGCTCTGCTCGGACCCCTCGGCCTCCTCTCCCAGGCCGCTGGCGGCGGCGAGCTTGCAGTCGGCGTACTGCACCAGGTCTGGATCCTGCGCACCGAACAGGCTCTGCCGCTGCAGCGGGTCGTAGCCGTAGAAGTTGCCCGGGTCCCCGTGGCACGCCACAGCGCACGGGTTCTGCTGGTAGGGAGCCGTGGACAGCGAAGACGGCCCGTGGTAGAACTCCTGGATTTGCGACGGGTGCTGGAAGCTACCGCCGCTGCTGGGACCGTACACCACGGTGGGTCGGCCGCCCAGGTCCTGGGCGAAGCCGCAGTCATAATAATTGGGGCGCAGGGACTCCCCGGTTTTGTATTTGGAGAACAGTGAGTTGACGAAATAAGAGCTCATTTTATTGAATTTTGAGGCGGCGGCGGCGGCGGCGGCTGTAGTTGGGGGCTGTTGGGGAGGGGGTGGGGAGGGGGAAAGGGAGGGAGAGAGAGAGAAAAAAACGCGGATTCGCCGGCTCCTAGTCACCCTCGCCAGGAAAGGAGACGGGAAGGGAGGAGGTGGGGGAAAGAAAAGAAAGAAGAGGCGAAGAAGATCTCGAAGCCACCACACTTTTTGTGATTTCCAGGAATAGAAAAGGACAGCGAAGCCTCCAAAAGTCTAAGCTTGCATGGCAGCCGCGGCTCGCTCGCCCTCCCCCCACCCCCCACCCCCCACACAAAAATATACCGCCACTTAAAGAGGTCCTCGCTTTACATTTCGAAGAAGGGATGCCAGTTCATAAACAGTTTTCGGTGATTTACTTCCCTGCAAATGAGTTGTTTCATATTTTGCACTGTCTTTTCATGATCATTTGCATCCATTAGAGACCCCGCATCCTATTGGCTTCTCCGTACTCCTCCCGGACAGAACGCAGAGCGAGGGTGAGAGCGAGAGAGAGCGAGCGAGAGAGAGAGCGAGAGCAGAGAGCGCCAGGGAGTGAGGAGAGAGCGAAAAAAAAAAAGGAGGGGAAGAAAAAAAAAAAAACACCCAGGGCGAGCGGGGGGGAGGGGGGGCGAGGGGGGAAGGAGAGGGGGGGAGAGAGAATGAATACGGATTAAATCTGTTTAACTACCTACATTAATGAGATATCTCTTGCCTCACAACAAATCAAATACCTTCGCAGACCACCCCCAAAGACTGATGTGGGGGAGTCACGGAAAAAAACACGCACACACATACACAACGCGCCAGGCGTAGGCACGCTGTTAATTTCGCGATTTTAACGAGGCAGTTGGAGTCTTTTTAAATGTCAGGGTCGCTTCGGAAAAATGTAAAAGAACACGGTTTAATTGCGCCGAGTTTTAAAAGGTCCTATAAATGTAATTGGTATTTTAATACAAGTTATCAAATCATACAGCTTCCTCTCCTAAACATATTTTCAAACAAACGAGGTAGTCATATTTAAAGCTTTAATGATCAATTTCCTTATTATTGATAAAGGTTTAACTATCGTGTGGAGGGAATTGGCTGGGTAACCGGCCCCCAAAAAACGGCTGTAAACTCTTTAACAAACTATAAAACGCAATAAAGCCGAGTCTGTTGTTGTTTATGCCGCAGCGCATAAAAGCTGTTAGCATTTTACGAGTTCTTTCCTCTACAGCTATAAAACTGCAGCTTCGATCGCCCCCGCCGCCCGACTGCAGCACGGTGGGGGTGACAAAGCCGAAATGAGAATGATTATGAGGGGTTTTTTTTTTTTTCGGCGCAAACGGTGACTTTTCTGAGATTTTCCACCTCCTTCAGCTGTGGGAGCACGTGCCCCCACTCCCTCTCTGGAGCCCCCAAAGTAGCCCCACCCAGGCCACTCACCAACTTTCCTTCATTAAACAAACAAGGTTTTTCTTTGGAGAAGGGATCCAGGAGGGCTTGAGGAGGCATCCGGAGGAAGAGCTGAAACTTTCTGGTTAATGGGCAGTGGAGAAATCCTGAACAAAGCTCACCCTGCAACTCATTCTGCAGTTTAACACAGCCTTGTGTGGCCTGGGAAGAGGGTGCTAGAATGAGGAGGGGGTCTCTAAAAGGCACTGGTGCCCAGTAAGCAAGCCTTTAGGAGACCAACTCTGTGTGATGGAAGAGGGGCCTGATGCCACCCGCAGGATAATACCAGTGGGGCTGCCCTAGTCCTGCCCCAGGCCTTGGGACCCAGTAACCAAGCCCAGCTGGCTCCCAACCTTCAGTCAGGCCAGTTCACTAAGGCTTCCACATCACCACTAGGTGAGAGGGCACCACCGGGCCCATCAGCACATCAGAGGTAGAGGAGAGCAACTGAGGCTGCCTGGAGTCTGGCCTTGGTGCCCGAAGTCCTGTGCCTTCTTTCCTCTGCCCTGGGCAGTGACTGCAGAGGGTGTGTGGGGAGGGGCACCTTTTAGCCTTCACTGTCCTTTCAGCCGTCACTGCCTCACCTGACCTTGGGGTAGAGGGATTTGGATACAGCAAGGCCAGAGTTCCCCATGTTCTCTCCTTTCCCCTTTGGGCGCCTCTAGTTAAACCTGGCTCTCCCTCCAGACCTAAGGACCGAGGGCCTGAAACAGAGTGCAGAACCCAGCTGACTGGATGCCACCCTGTCTTGCCAGTTGCCTTTGCTGGCCTACTGGGCCTAGTGTCAGTGGTGGCCAAGCTTTAGAAGGCCCCAAACTGAGGATCCGAACCAATGGCTTCCTGAAGAGGCTCCTTGACCAAGGAAAGGAAAGAAGGAAGGAAGGGAGACAGAGAGAAAGACATTTTCTAGCAACAAAGGTGGAGGCTTTACGAATACATTCAGTCTATTGTTTATTCATGAGAGAGTGGCTTGCTTTTGGAGGGGTGTTTTGGGGGGTTCCACTCATCCTCCCCTTTGTAAAAATGAAACCCAACCCGTTACCTCTTCTAAGTGGGGCCACTTGATCCTTCAAAATCGAATCTGAAGACTGTAGAGGGGCTGATAGGGAAAGGGAGAAAGGAGAAAAGGAGAGGAGCAAACCAGGGTCTTGAATGTTTAGCGCCAGGCTGATGGGGTGGTGAGGCAGCGGGAGGCAGAGTTAAGTTGTTGCCGAAGCGAACATTTTTATCAAGTGCAGGGGATTTTATGGTCATGATTTGAGGACTCACCGGTGAGGTAGAAATTCAATGGCTTGTTCTAAATCATCCCTACACCGTGCCAGAAATTCCTGATGGAAGGAAAATGTTTCTATTATAAGAAAAAACAAGAAAGAGCGAGGAGATAATTTATAAACACCCAACGGAGCGCAGATTTATTAGAGAAACTCAAGTTGAGAAACTCCGCTTTCCGCTTCGCACCCGGTCCAGTGGGAGCAGAGGCGAGGCTGCAGAGTGGCTAATTTTAAGGAGAAGGGGGGCATCTATTTCTTGCGCAGGTTTGTCCGAAATGGGGAGCAAGGATCGGGCCAGGCCGGGTGGGGAGGAAATGGGAGATTTGGAATCTAAGGGGCTATGGGCAGGGGCTGACAGCGCGCGGGTCACCGAACGAAAAACGCCTGGAGTGCAGGCCTCCAGCTGCTAACTTGAGAAGGGACCGGTGCTCTCCAGGTCTGCCTGGGGCCGGGGCCAGGGCGCACGAAGCCGGAGCTCTCACCTGGAAACCACCGGACCCGGGGAGAACCGAGCCCCTGCTTCCTGCACTGCGCCTATCCCCACAGCCATGCAGAAAACGCACTCTTTTCTGGCGGCCCAACTTGGCCCAGAACTACTCAGGAAATACCCGAGCCTTTTGCACCTCGCCGTCCTGGGGAGCCTCTGCCCCAGCCTGGACCGCCCGGCGCCGCCCCGCCCAGCCCCGGCCACATACAAAGGCTCTGGAGCCTCGGTCCTTGCCGAGCCGCACCGCCGGCTCTGGGCACCTCCGAATCCCCGCCAAAGCCACGGATCCGTTCCCCCTATAGTGCCCCTACCCCCAGCCCGGCCTGGCTCACCCAGTTCCCTCTTCTGCCGATCTTGCAGCAGCCTGGGGCGGCTTCCTCTCCATCCGACCCGCTTCTGCCCGCTCGCCCTCTCACCTGACCTGCTCACCCGCATCCGCAGGCATTCTTCTCGTCCCCATCCCGGAAAATCTCATTTTTCTGAACCAGTCCTCCTCTTTTATTTGGATTCACTGGTTCTATAATTACTATTATTCCCCATTTTCATGCATTTGTTGTCCCATGGAACACAGAAACTGGGTGAGAAGCCCTGAGCCCTCCTTATGGGGGAAATTTTAAAAAAATGATCATTTGAGGAGAGGATGTCAATCGACATCACTATATCTGAAATCTATAAAATGGGGGAAACGGCCATAATTAACCCTATTTTTATTCTGGGCAAATAATTCATGACTTTTGGTAGCGCTCAATTCATAGATTTCAGGGCCGACCGAGGTGCGAGGTGCAGCCACCGGCGCCTGAAGCCGCCGCACCGGGGATTTTCACGTGGAGCAAGGATGCCATCTAGCGGCCGTGTTGAGGAAAGGCGCCGCCGCCACCGCTCCCTCCTGCCTCTCCGAGAGCCAGCCACCGCGCCAACAACCCCGAGAAACTTTCAATATTAAGGGGAGGAAAATGAGAGCGTGCGAAGGGGAAGGCGTCAGAAATCAGGAAATGGTTCATGGAATTGTGCAGTTAAGTTAGAGATTTAAAAAAGAGAGAGAAACAAAAAGAGAGAGAGGGTGGGAAGGGAAAAATAAGTCAGCTTTTCTCTCTCTCATCCCCCACCTCAAGCCCTTAATTTCGGGCGGAGACGGCCGAGCAGTGCGCCTTGTATGGCCCCTAAAAGGGGGAGCCGAACACTTTTCAAACCCAACACGATTGTTTCAAATTCTGAGGGAAAACAATTGGGCTTTCTGTGGGGGGAGAGGAGGCCCAAGAGGGTAGGACAAGACTAAAAGGATCAAGAGGCTGCTCGCGCCCAGACGTCTGGCCCCGCCGGACCTGCGTATGTGTGTGTGTGTGTGTGTGCCCGCGCGCGTGTGCAGGGGGCTTCTTTTTATGACGCCCGATTGGGGGGGGGGCGCTTACGAAGAACAAAGACTAGAGTCTCAATTGAGTTCTGTGAAGCGTTTGTGACAACAAAGTGTTCTTCCCTCGCCCCTCCCTCCTCGCCCCTGGGGCCCCCCGGAAACCGCGCGCCCCGCGCTCCGGGCGGGTGTGGGTGGGGGCGGCCGAGTCAGGCCCACCCATTCGCCCGCCAGGCCCGGAGCCCAGGCCCAGCTGTGGCTCTCTCAGCTCCGCAAAGTTTCCCCTCACTGTTTGCTTTGCTGCTGTTTAGTTTCTTAACCTTCAGAAATTTATACGCTATAAACTTTTATAGCGGTCATATTCTTTTATTGCTGCGCACACGGCATTGAATTCCTCTCCCGGCTTCTCTCTGGCTCGCACTCTCCCGGTCCCCCGCTCTGAATCTCTCTCTTTTATTACAGCAGATTTCCCCATCTCCGGCTTCCGAGCCTCTGCATCTTCGCCTTTGTTTGTCTTTAAAGAAGCCACCCGGGGCTGGGGACCCAGACGCCGCCGCCGGAGGCTTCCCGGGGCGCCCTCGCCCCCCTACCCGGCAGCACTCCGTTCAGTTCCTGCCTCTTTTTGCGTTTCCTTTTGGCGGAATCTGGCCTTCTCAGCTCCGTCTCAGGTCTGGCTGGCTCCTGGGAGCCCAGGATGGGGAGGGAGCCTAGTCTACGCAAGCTCTAAAGGCAGATTCACTTGATATACCGACTGGAACCCTCGGAGGAGGAGGCGGGTTGGGGCCCCGGCGAACCAGGAGCTTCGCATTCTCCTGCCTCGGGCTGTCTCTCCGATCTTGCGTTCGCTGGAGAGGGGTAGGCCTGGCCTTTTCGCTTCCAGGCCGGTTTCACAAGGGCCAGGCTTTGTCCCCACCTCTATCCCAACCTCAGGGTCTCCGCGGACTGCAGCGCCGTTGGGTGGGCCCGATGGGAGGCTCCGGCAGGAGTCCGGCGCCCAAGAGCCAGCCCGGCAGAAGTGGAATCCCAGCCCCTGGATGAGAACCGCCTGGTGGCTGACAACAGCGCTCCTCATCTGAGGCTTTGGTGATGGACGCCGCAGTCTGAGAGGGACAGAAAGGTGCCTTTTGAAACCGAATTTAGTTTTGGGGTCTGATTGGGAAAGGGATTCCCACTCCCCGCCCCGCCTCAACCATTTCTGTTCGACACACAACCGTCTCACAGCCTGCAGGAGCTGCCTCCCCAGACCCCACTCCCGCCAAACTCCACCCGCATCACACCAAGGCTGCTACCCCGAGGCTCAGGTTGGAGCCTCAGACTCCAGGTGGGGGTTGAAAACCTGGGGTTCACTCTTTTTGAGGGGTGGAAGAAAAGACAGCCTGGCCTTGTGGAGGCCTCTATTTGCATCCTGTCCCTCTGCTGCAGGAATAGCAGAAAGAAGTTACTGCTCTCTTCACTTTCGTGACATTTTAAAGTGGCCAAAGCAAGGTGCCTTTCTCAGCCAGCTGAGAGGACCTGCTTTCAGGCATGGCAGGGCAACCTTGCCTTTCCTCTGGCTCTGGAGGTGGTGAGGAAGTCTCCAGCATAACTTAGGAAGGTCTCATTGCTCCCTGCAGACCCAGATCCCATCTCTAATCTTTCTTTCCTTTTCTTCCCCTCCAGTCTCCCAGCCCTCCTGTTGGAAGGTTCTTCTCAGACCAGCTCTCAGCTCCTGCAGGAAACCCACCCTACAAAGTGTAAGGAGAAATCTCTTGGGCACAGCACTTTCTCTTTTTTCCAAGCCATCCTTTTGGAACTAGCACCTCTACTTCTGGTCAGGTGAGGAGAGTCAACACAGAATGACACACGAGAGGCTTATTGTCTAGAGTGATATATATTTTTTGTTCTTTTTCTTGTTTCTTTTTCTTCCAAAACAATCAGAGCTCTAAGCCCTTCACCCTCCCCACTCCCACCCACAACCCTCCCTTGTAAGCGACAACTGAAAACAGGCGAGACAATCACCCCCAAAGAAATCACAAAACACAGCACAATTTCACGACTGCCACCGACGAAGCAAAAAAAGTTCTACTGGAATGTCCCCTTGCAGGGTCGGGAGAAGCAGGAGCCGGAGTCTATGAATTGAGGGGGTTGTAAAGGTGGGGAAGCAGGGGAGGAAAAGAAGCAGAGAGTAAGCCCTAGTCTAATGCTTAGGTTCGATTTCGGCCTCTTTCCTTAGCAAGCGGGACTGCTCCCCAGCAGCGTGCGCGCGCAGGTCGCCATCCAGGCGGGTCTCAGCGCCTGTGCGCTGAAGCAGCAGCTGCCAAGCCCGAGGCTCCTCCGCAGGGGTCGGACTGGGCAGAACTGGAGGAATAAGTCAAGCTCCGCAAGCCCAGAGTTTTTGCTCCTCCCTGTCCTCCACGACTTGCTCTGGAGAGAAGCCCAGGAATCGATGCACAATAAAATTCTCCATCGGGTTCTCCTGACCTGCTTTCCCACCTAAGGAGGAGTAGAGCTAGCAGAGGATGGAGGGGGGGGTGTCTACAGGGGCGACTTGACTCGCTGGTGCAAGGTGGACTGGCCGAACAGAGTTGATTTCGGAGCTGGGGAGGATGCAGAAGAATGCAGCAGGGCCGGTGTCAAGCAAGAGAGGCCACAGTCTCTGTCAAGCAGGGCACAGATGAACAGGAGGATGACATTGTCAAGGCTTATGACCCACGATCTGACCTCCTTTTGTTGGAAGGATAGGAAAACAACATGCAGAATTAAACATTTCCTGCAGCAAAACGTGTGTATGTGGACTACTTTCATAAAACCTAAGAGACTCTCATAAGACCACCACTGCCTTTCCTTGCCCTTTCTAGCCCACCAGCTGGGGAACTGAGTTTATCCCATTTGGCCTTGAGTCCATGCCTGGGGACAGTTAAGGAGTCCATGGGGGTGATGCTGTGATGCTGGGCCCCTTGAACTGCAGCGCCTCATTCAGGAATGTGTCTCGAGACATCTTCTTGGTGTGTATTGCATTAGGGGTAGACCCTGGACTTTTCTGATGGTCTAGGGGCTATTCTGCCAGATGTGGGGTGTGATGGCACTTGGGGTGTCACTTTGAGTGTTGACTGTGGGCTTTTCCCATTGTTACTGTGGGCTCCAGGCTTTATGCAGGCGGGCGTCTGTTGGGCTGTGTGAAGTTGGAGTGTCCCCAGGTGACTTTGGGATAGGTGTGTGGGAAGGAACAGGCAGGTTGGAAGTGAGGAACTGGGGTTGCCCAGAAAAATTAGGAGGGTTACTAGGGACTCTACTAGGGGTTGTCTTTCCTTGTGGCCCATCACCTTCTTAGGAATCAACTACATCTACCATCTAAATCAATAAAAACTCCTCCTGAGACCCAGGGAGAAGAGAAGGACAGGTGAGGGCAAAGAAAAGGAGAGAGCCTCTAGATACAGAAAAGGACTTTGAAGAGAAAGATCCCTTCCCCATTCACTTGAATACATCCCAGACAGCACTGGCTCTGCAGCCATCACTTATAAATAAGTGTGAGATGGAGAAGGGGCGGGGTGGGCTAGGGGAATCTTTACTCTTTGCCCTGTTCCTTATTCATTTTCTTCATTTTCATCCGCCGGTTCTGAAACCAGATTTTGACTTGTCTCTCACTCAGATTGAGGAGTCTGGCCACTTCGTGCCTACGGTCCCTGGTGAGGTACATATTGAACAGAAACTCCTTCTCTAGCTCCAGCGTCTGGTATTTGGTGTAGGGACAGCGCTTTTTCCGGGAAGAGCGAGCGTGCAGCCAGTTGGCGGAGGGGTTGGCTGAAAGAGAAGCAGCGATAGAATCAAAGAAAGGAAAGGGGGTGAAAGCCCCTGTGTTCTCCTTCCAAGAGGGTGCCCCTTTGGTCTCTACTCCCCATTTTGCATTAGAGAAAGGGCCACCTGGGCCTTCAGCTCCCAGAAAGGGTCTCAGAGATGGGCCAGGAGTTGCTATAGATACCGCCAGGTGAGAGATTTGGGGACAGGATAGAGCCAAACCTGTGCCAGGCATCCCACAACTTCCAAAGCTTTGCCTGTCCCAGGCGCGCTCTCAGTCTCTTTCTCAGCTTGGGTCAGAACTGGTTAGGATTTGGGTCAGAGCCCAGCCTGGGTGAAGCCCCCTCCCCCAACCAGCTCTACCAGACTAGAGGTGGCTGGCCGACTGAGGAGTACTGGCTCTAAGTCTAAGAGGTAAGAGAAAGACTGAGCTGGGGGAGAGGAGAGTGGCTTCTGCCCAGCCAAACCGAGGGACCTCCTGGCCCTCCAGTCCAGTGCACCCTCCTGTCTTAATCACAAGCTTGGGTCTCTTGGCCACATGGCAGCAGGCATATGTATCTATGTGATAGCTCGCCACCCCCCCAACACCACACACCACAAATATGGTTTGCATTTAGAGACGCAAACATTCAGCACACTCCAATTCACATGCAACCCAATTACAACCATTTATCACCTCCAGCCTGTGGACAAGAGAGCGCTGGGGGCTCACAGATAACTTATGGTTGCAATAGTCTCCGTTTCCGCTCCTGCTCATCTCGCAGTTTGGTTAAAGCAAGTTCAGGGAAATTGGGACGCAAGATTGCTCCAGTCCCAAGGTGGGGAGCCATGGATCATGTGGGGGTAACAGAAGTCCATCACAGCACACCTAAATCCAACTGGCTCCACCCGGTGAGAGGGAACAGAGAAAGGGGAGATTGAGGGGAAGTGGGGGATAAACAGGAAACAAAAATATATACAGGCTTCTCTTCTCCTTACCCCTGAACTCAGAAAAGTTGCTAAATAAAGCAGAGTTAATTAAAAATAGCAGCCACCCTCTGCTAGATTCCTTCATCTCAAATGAAAAGCACTGAATATTTTTTTAAGTAATAATAATCTGGTTCATCCTACACTAAGTACCCTGTCTTACCAATTTGCAGTGCTATTTCCTTAATGTGATTGCCTGGGATGTGACCCGCAGTCACATTAAATATGAAAGAGGAAAAAAAAAACTGTTAATAATTGATCCTAGCCAAACTGCTGCCTTGCAATAATGGACTTTCCAGGCAGAGTTTGGGGGCCTGGGGTGGGGGGTCTGCTTGGGTGTGAGCAGGGAGGCTTTGGGAAGAGCCGTGTTACCCAAATGTCAGCTTTTGTGATCCCACCTGGCAGGCTGGAAGGGGTGACCTGAGGGCATAGGGCAGCTCTCTTCCTTCCAGCAGGCAGTAAACCCCCAAAGGACCCGTGGGCCACTCTGTTAGTGGGAAATCCGGCAGGGCAAGCAGAGACTTTAAAAATCTGACCCTCACTCTTTTGAAAAAGAGTAAGGGGTGAGGACTTGTCCCCACCAGCCTGCAGGTTATTGTTTGGGGCCTAAGAGCTCCGACCAACTTGCCCTTCTTAGCCTTAAAAAACGAAAAATCCGAGACACTTTCTGATCCCCTTAGGGAGCAGCACCTCCTGGAAATTAGTCAGATTGGGGCTCCTGGAGGGGGTGCATTTGGAGGGGTGATGGAGACGGTGAGAAACTACCTTCCGAGAATAAAGTTCTCCGCCTCTCCGCAAGCCTCTCTTGCCCCCACCCTTCCTCTCCCCAGGGTCCTTTCGGGGATCTCTCTCCACGCCGCGGGTCGGCCCTGAAGTTCGGAAGCGGTTCCTCGACTCCCCGCGAGGCGGACAGCTCCGGCTGGGGCTAGGGAGCCCGGCGGAGAACAGCGGGAACCGCAGGAAAGGAAGCGGCAACCCGGGCGAGGATGCCAAAGGAGGGGAGGGGGCGACCGGAGGGAAGGCTCCTGGGGAGGGGCCGGCGCATCCCGGGAGGGGGCTCAGTCTCTGGGTCCTGGGCTTCCCCCGCCCCTCCCGGCGCCGGCTGCGGACCCTGAGCGGCTACTGAGCGAGATCTGCTAGAACAATCCTCCGCCAAGCTGTTGCATCGCAAATAAAATCCTAATGAGCCCCCTCCCACTTCCCCTTGGCCGGCTTTTACGGTGTGCGCGTGGCGCGGGGAGCCCTGCCAGCCGTGCAGGGCCCGGCTTCCCGGCGCGCTCCCGCCCTGGCCCGCGCGGGCTCTCGGCCTCGCCGGCTGCCTCCCCGGCCCCGCCAGCTTCTCTCCCAGCCGGCGGTTGTCGGCCTCTTCCCGGGCTTTCGGCCCGGGCCTCCGGGGGCGTGGGGGAAGGGAGACCGAGAGAGCGGCGAGCTGGTCCCTGAGCCCCGGGTTCCCGCTGGACTTGACGGAGTGGGGCGGCGCGCCTCCGGCGGCCTCAGTCTCCCTTTCTGGGGCACCCAACTGCCTCCCTTCCTTCCTCCGTCTTCCCTCCGCCCTCGCCTGCTCTCTGGCCATCGCCGCGGTTTCCCTTCACATTGTCCGCAGTTTATTGCCTCTCCCCTCCCCTCCCCCTCGCCTGGCCTTCGGCCTGGGTATTTCCTCACTTTTTATAACTTACTTTGATCCGGCCTCTCTTTGTCCTCGCTTCCTTCGCAAATTTTATTGTCCCCGTAGCCGGGTCTTTGATTAGACAGGACGGCCTCCCTGCCCGCCGAAGTTTCCAAACTGTACTCGGGCGTGCCCTGCTTGAGCAGCTCCCCAGGCGCGCCCAGCAGCGGCTCCGCCTTCACAGCCGCCTGGCCCTGCCCCGGAGCAGCTTCGCCGCGCGGCGCCGGCTCCAGCCAGGTGCGGAGGTACCTGCTCTCGGCCGGCGGGACGCCCTGGGGCTGGATGTAGGGGTGGTAGACGGACGGCAGGCTTCCGGACGCGTGCGGGCTCAGCGGCGCCCAGGATGCGCCGAACACCGGCGCTTTGGGCTGGAAGCTGCACGAGGGGAACTCCAGGTGCTCCGCGTGGCCCGGCTGCCGGGGGCTCGCGTACTGGCCGGAAGGAAACTTGGCTGGAGGCGCGTCCTCACTCTCGTGACTTATGATCGAGTCGACATAATAGCTGCTAAGCGTCCCAGAAATGGACATTCTCAGACATTATCCGGGCGCTCGCAGGGGGAAGGGAAACGCTCGCGCGCGGCGCTCAAGCAGGGAGAGGTGGCACCCGGACCGGTGTGAGGGCTTTCGGACGCGACCCCCCCAGCCCCCCACCCTCCCACCCCCACCCCCTGCTCAACTTCTCAGCCAACAAAGTACAGTGGAGCAGCCCGGCTCAGAGCTCCTTGCAAAATGATTGGTCAAAGTTTTTCCGACTGCCTGATAAAGCGTCAGCTCCGACATAAATCAATCGGGCGAGGGGGCTGCGCTCTCGCTGTCATACGTCCGCACCGCATTCCATATCGAGGATGGATTGTTTTATGCTGAGGCAATGTGCTATCACGTCAGGGCTCCGGCGGCCACGTAACCTCAGCCCAAGCTGCCGGCCGCCCGCCCCCTGCCCCCCCCCCCGCTTTTGCAGGAAGGGGGGCAGTTCTCGACGTGGGGCGGCGGGGGCGGAGGAGAGGCGGAGGGAAAGCAGCGGGCTGCCTCGGGAGGGACGCTGGCTGTGGAGCCCTCTCCCCAGGCGGGTCCGAGAGGGAGCGCAGGACACAGGGAGGGAGAGAGCTGCAGCCAGGGGAGCGACCCGAGAGGCCCGGGGCATAATTAAAGAAAGAGGAGGTGGTCCCGGCCCCTTCACAAACACACCTCCACTCCACCCCGCCGGCCCTGGTTTCCTCTTCTCAGTCCCTTGACGCAATATGTTTATTAAACAATAGCGCGGCAGCAAGCCACTGGAGATGAAGGAAAGGGGATGGGGGAGAGTTGGGGTTTTATAGGAGGGGACTCTGTAACTAGTTTGGGAGGTTTGTAGGCCTGGGACTTTCTCCTGACCCCTCAGTAGCTGAGGGAGGAGAGAAGGGAATAAAAGTGCCTGAGTGTCCAAAGATCCTGCCCTAAAATCTAGCTGTCTTGAAATTAGAGCCCATATGAGGATAAAGGGATTCATCAGGCAGGCCCTGGAAAGTTGAGCCTCTGAAAGAGTCTAGTACAACTAGTCAAAGCCCTTTTAAATTTCTAGGGCCTCTCTGGCCTTAGTCAGAGGAAAGGGAGGTGCACAGCCATCTCTCCTTTCCTCCACTGAACAACAGATCCTTAACATTGCCCATGGGGGAGCCGAACAGGAGAGAGGGTTAAGGGAAGTTCCCTAAGGCGTCAGCAGAGCAGAGCTGTGAGAAGGGGTCCAGAGTTATCTCTCCTTCCACCCAGTGAGGAAGGAGGTGAGTCCGGGAGTTTTCGCCTCTCCTGACCGCTCTTCTCCGTCATTGCCCACTCCGAAGGATTTCCAAACATGCTGTATTGGGCACAAGCATAGACTGGGAACCTGCGGGGTCAGTCTCCCGCTCTCCCGCCGCTTTTCCTCCTGCAGACTCTTGCAAGGAGCTACCAAATAGCCCACTTGATTGGTATCTACTCAGCGGCCCTGCGCCGGGACTCCCTCGGGGCCACTGGCTGGCTTCCTGGCCCATCTCCAGCCGTCGCTCCTCCGGCTTCTGCCCTCGCTGCTGTTGCTTCTGGTGGTGTGGGCGCTCAGGGAGGGGCGGCCCTTGGACAGACCCGCTTCTCTTCGGTCAGGTTTCAGGCAGGCTGGGGCCGATTTTCTTAGCATTCTCCGACCCTGGGCCCTTGTAAGACAGGCTGTCCCAGTCCTGTCGTTTTAACAAAAGCGGGACCATTCTAATTTGCGGTTTTATCTTTTTGGCCATGCACCCTTATGCCATGCAGAAGGCTGCGGATCACCTCCACACACGCACAGACACACTCCCGCCCGCTTTTCTTTCCAAATGAAGCCATCTCGTGTCATTACGTGTGAAATACGAGGGCAAAGCGCCATATTTCTTCACATTATGGCGATTTCAAAATGATTTTTTAAAGATCAATGCCGGCGCCCAGTCGGCCCCCTCCTTTTCTACCCCAGCTCTCTGAGGGCGACAACCCAGCAGATCCGGAACCAAACAGTATGAAGATCTGCTTTTTCCATGGGACCCAAGTGGAAAAACAGAAACTCAACGCAAATTCTTCTAAGTAGCGTTTGGACGCTTGGGAAAGTCGAGGGAGCTCCCCAGACTCGCTGGCGGAAAAGCTGGGCACCGGGCGAATGAATCACAGTTATGGAAAAGCACCTGTTCTCCATTTGCCAGACCTATACCTATGCCGTCTGCTGTTGGCTTTACCTGTAATATAGATATTCTTCAGGAAAAAAAAAAACAAAAACAAAAAACCTCCTCCCCTACTATAAATAATGGTGTTATGAAGCATGGCAGGCTGAGTCTATGACTTTCCGTAACATATAAATTAGGGGCCCAAAGGACATGAGGGCTGTGGCCAGGGACTTTTTTATTTATGGCAAAGCTACAGCGCACTGGGCTTTTCTTAAGACCCAGGCTGTGCAGACGCTGGGCTCCTGCCCTTCTGGTTGCCATTCTGTCTCTAGCTTTGCCGTTGCCTCTCTTTGTGACAAGAGAGAAGTTGAGAGAGTCACTTAGTTTAGGGAAGAAGTTTGAGGAAGAAGAACATTTAGGCTCATGACCTGTGCCCTACAGGTTTGTGGACTGCTGTCTGCCTGGTGAGTTGCCCCTAAGCCCTGGTGGCTCCGGGATGCTGGGTGAGGAGGCGACTCAGACCTCTTTTCTGAGACCAAAACTTAGCTTTTGCTCACAAACAAGCTGGAGGGTGGGAATAACTCCAAAGTGACAGGTTTGGGAGGTCTAGTCATCTTCTCAGGAGAGGTGACTCTGGAGGGAAGAGAATGAATCAGCACTCAAGCCCTGGAGTCTGCACCCTAGCTCATCTCCTCCAAGTGGGGATCCAGATACACCAAGCAGTAAGTCCCACTTCAGCTAGGCTTTCTAGAAAGCACTGCTGCTCCAAATTGAAGCTCAATTTCAGCTCAGGCTTCCTCTCAGTCCTTGTCTGGGTGCTCTGAGGGCCTGTGAACCACTCCCCAAAACCTCGTTTTCTCTCCCAGACAATGATACCCACCATGAAGGAGAGAAGCAAATAGAATTGTGGCCCCTGGAGCCCAGCTTCTAGTGCTGCTTAATAGAGGGTTGCTTGAGTGGGGATCACTCTGCCCTGAGAGACCAAACTGCTCCCCACCTCCCCCCAACCCTAAAGAGAAAGAAGGAAAACCCTCTCGAAGCCTCTTGCCATTCCCTGTACCAGAGCTGTGCCTGAACACAGCTGAGGCCAGTAGCTGATAGTTCCGGGAAGGGCAGGCAGGGAAGAGCTGCAGCTTCTGCCCACAGTGGGGCCCACAGCAGCCAAGAACCAAGAAGGAGGCCGAGGTGAGAAGATGAGAGGCCAACCCTGGCCAGGACCAGCCGGTGAGTGCCTATAGTTTAAGGGCTGTTTTAGAGGGGCCCTTTGCTCTGAGATTAAAGAGAAAATCTAGACAGACGGAAGGAAATAAAAGCAAGGAGAAAAACAAAAAAGAAAAACAGTAAGTGGAAAAGGGGGAAAGTTTTTTAATCAATAAGCTAAGCTGAAATCTATGCATGCGTATTTGAATAGATGTGTTTCCTGTACCTATATTTCACATCAATATTTCCATATGGGGAACCCAGCGTGCAAATGTGCTGTGCTCTATGCTGTGTACAGAATATACGATAAATAAATCTGCCCAACTCTAATACCATATGTGCTTGGGCATTTGTATATAAGATCTAATGATGCATATGTAGATGTGTGTATGATACGGGTTTGCAATTCTGCTCACATAAAAAGATCTGTAACCCCAAAGCTTGTGTGTACATTTTTATAACCATCACACACTTATAGACAGCGCAAAAGCTTGAGTATTTGTGTACTCAAATTGTGGCTTATAAGACATTAGCTGATTCAGAAGCTTCACTATATTCAAGCAAAATATCCACAAACACGTGTGACCTAAGTCTGGATTCTTTTACAACTCCATCCTAAAATATTTCTCTGAGAGGTGAAGGAAATGCCTCAAATTAGCCCAGGGCAGGTTGTGAAATTTTGTGACTTTTCTGTCTGACCATGAAATCCTTTACTGCGTCTCTTAGCCAAAAACCACAGGGAGAGTGTACATCCTGTGACGCTTATTTCATGGTAGTGATGGACACGGGGATGAAGGCACAGTTCCTTGTGCACAAGTGTGTCTCTGACCAGTGGTCAGAGATGAGTTGAATGTGAAAGCTCTCAGGTAACTGTAGAGGTCACACAAAAGCACTGCTGTGTACAATGAAATTAGGTAAGTCCCCATGGCACCTGGAGTTTATTTCTCTGACCCAGGAGCAGAGTCCAGCCCCACTGTTGGAAAGAATGAGGGGTGGGGACACTTGTTCCAGCGGGTGAAATCAAGATTCCCCAGAACCTTCACCCTTTACACACAACAGCCTCCAAAAGGAGCTGCATCCGATCTGCAAACATGGGTTCAACCCTTAGTGCTTCCACACCCTCCAAGTGGGGATTTTAATTGTAAAGTAACGAAATCTTCTCCCAAACCTCCCTCCAGGTTGTCAGAGGTGAAAAAAAGGACAGACAAAGAGGTCAGTTGTCCAATCACATCCTGGGAATTTCTAACCAGCTACCAGCCACCAGGAATATGGGAGGCCATGGGGTGGCTGACTCTTTGGGAGCGCGTATCCAGGAGGCCAAACGGGGTGGGTGGCAGGCGGGGCGGAAAGGAGTTGAGCAGGTAGAAGGTTATTACGGAATTGCTTCCATAAAACCTGTGGCTGTTGTAAAACTCTCTGCTTTCCAAAGACTTTATTTCCTCCTTTCTCTCTAACATCCCCCTTTTTTCTTTTTACAGCACTGTTCCTGGGAGGGGGTGGCCAAGGGACACCAAGGGATGGAAGACAGTCAGGCTCTGAGTGGCTGGGCAGGTTCCTGAGAGGCTGGGGAGAAGGAAGGTAAGGCACCAAGACGCTCCAGACCTTCTTCACCCAAACCTGAGGACGGAGGAGGAAATGTCAGGACAGTGGGCTGCATTTCCTCCCAGGCTGAGGGTGGGTCTCCCAAGGACCTCCTCCACCCTAGCAGACGCCCCTTATTCAGAGACACCCTTCTCCCTCCAAGTCAGCCCCGGCGCCAGAGCTCCATCCGGTCAGGCCTCTTCCCCAGACCCCCTTCCGCCTTTCCTCTGCCTGAAGCAGGAGGAAAAAAGTTGGGGAACAAAAGTTAGCTTATGCTTTGGACGTCCCCCTCCTTCCACCAGCACTTGTAGTCACTCCTTTCCTGGGCAGAGAGCCAGCAGCCTGGAGAGGGCTGGGGTCAAAGAGGGTATCACAGCTTTGCCCCTGCCCCCTCCCCATCTCCTGTCATTCCATCAGTCTGGGCTGAACTGTCCAACAGTCTGGGGTCCCCACTAGCCTGCAAGACAGGCCCCTCTGGGTGGGGGTGGCCCTCCAGACTTGGGATACCCACATCCCAGCCCAAGAGTCTATAGGGGAACCCTGGCCACTCAGTGCCTAGAGGCCAGCTCAGGGCCGGGGAAAGGAGGGCTGTTTTGGACCCACCTCTGTCTCACTAGGGAGAGGGTAGAAAGGACCCTGGGAGCCTGGAGGCTGAGACTGCAAGAGATCCTGATGTTTCCCTTTCAGAATAGGATAGGCTGAGCCCTATTCAAGGACACCTGAAGCCTTCTGTGGAAGTGGAGCCCTGTCCACCCAGTAAAAGGTTACAGAGACCTCAAGGTCATCCTGTGAATCTGTTGAAATCAAGTGCTTGCCAAGTTGGGGAGACTTTCTTTGCAAAGTCTGAATGTAGCCCAAGCAGTTAGCTTGAAGCCCTGACTCAGATCCTTCTGGCTCTGTAGAACAGCCCAGAAAGGTGCCTTTGGAGAGCGGAACAGTCTTCAGTGCCCCTTCCCCTCCCAACACAGGTATAAACGAATGCATAAGTGGGAAGACACCCTAGGGCAGCCCAGATCTCCTCTCTGGGGAACATTCTTGCTGCTCCTGGATTAGGGACATCATACCTCTTCATGTGTTGCAAGAGTGAGACTAGTTCTGAGTCTGCTTCCCCACCCACCCTCCACTCCTCCAGCTAAGCGAGGAGCAGTAACTGCCGTGAGTCGGGTGGTTTAATGTCGTTGTGTTCAGAAATCCAGGCCCAACAACATGAAACTACCTAATTCACTCAGCAGTTCCAGTTCACGCTCCAGGTCAAGGGCTCACTGGGGACAGGCCCCTGCAGCCATTTTTGTGGGCCCAAAGGGCTGGCCAGCTAACTTCCTTTTTCTCCACCTCTTCCCAAACAGAACACAGTTGCTGGAAAACAAGTTTAGAGAACTGGAGGCAGGACACCAGGCAAAACCTCTGGAGCTGGTTCTGGCAGCTCAGATTCCAGGAACTTTTGTTCCCTCTCAGGAGCTCTAGTCAGAGGGGACTCTGGGCCCCAGGGTTAGATATACCTGCTAGGTCACTGCCTCTCAGCCTCTGTCTCTGAAGCTGGAGGTCTCCACAGCCAAAAACATTTCGCTCTCAACTTCCAACTGCTCTCAGTATGTGTGCGGTCACCATCTGTCTAGCGCCTATCCTCCAGGGTCACCCAGGGTAGCTCTAAGCCGAATCCTCAAGCCCTACCTCAGACTCCAACTTTGAAACGGGCACAGACAAGAGAGTGGAGAAAAACTGACAATCGGAGCGGGAGCGGAAAAGCAGAGCGTGAGAAAGTCTCAGGAAGACCAGGGCGCAAACACAAGCCCAGAACTGGAAAGGCAAGAGGGGTGACCTGAGCAGCCTCCAGGAAGTTACCCTGCCCGTCTCCGCAGAGGCAGAGCTGTCCCAGGTAAAACAACCCATTCTGAATTCACAGATGAAACCGGGAAATTCGCTCCTTCCTTCTGGACCTTCAGCCTGGACCCTTCTCTCCCCGGCCCCCACCGATGTTCCCTGCTGCCACTTCCGTCCCTCCGGACCCCGCGCCCTCACAGGTGCCCGGGCGCGCACGCCGCTCCCGGCGGCGGCCGCGCGGGCCGAGCGGCGGACTTACCTTGGCGGCAGCGGTGGCGGCGGCGGGAGCGGCCGTCGGAAGGGGCGGCAGGCGCGGAGCCAGCGGTCCTGTCCCGCCCGGCCCGGCTCCCTCCCGGCCTTGTCCGGGAGGCCGGGGTCCCAGCGGCCACGTGTCAGACGGGGAAGTCCGAGGGGGCTCAGGAGTCTGCGGGGCCGCCCGCTCCCCCTCCCGGGTATAAATCTTGGGGACCGGAAATACAATAAAACTTCACCGTGCTGATGAACTTCAAATGGTTTACATCCCCTCCTGTCCTGAAAAGAAAGACGGCCGGGGGCGGGTTAAAGGAAGGGGAAACAAATTTACGAGCCGCGGAAGCACCCGCTCGGCCCCTTTCTTTCGCGGGGCGGCCGATGTCCGCGTGGAGAGAAGCAGTCTGGCCTCGGACTTGGCCCACGGTCCCCGCCCCCCGCTCGGCGTTCACGGGGTCTGGAGGCCACTTTCAGAAAACCTCCCCGGAAAACGCACCGAGGCCTCTGCTCGCTTCCCCGCTCCTCGCGAGCAGAGCCGGGCCTCCTGGTTACGGCTCTGACTGCCAGCCACGGCCTGACCTCGGTTCTTTGCATCTTTCCGCCGAAAGCGGGTTTTTTTTTTTTTCCTTTTTTCGCTCTAGCCGCCAGATCTTTGCCCTGCCCCTCCCTGTTTATTGCCAGGAACTTGCTGGAAAGGAGGAGAAGAGAGTCAGAAGGTCTGATGGGCTGAGTCGGGCAAGGGCACCCAGAGGAGAAACCCCGAGCGGCCAGTCTTCACCAGAGTGGCAGTGACGGCCAGCGGCTAATAGTGTCCCAAATCGTCTTCTCTCTGCTTTCCTAAAATACTCAAAGTCAAACAAAACTGACCACTACCCAGCCTGCCACTAATCCTCTCCACAGTTCTTTTCTGCCCTGGGCCATTTTTCTGTTTTGTTTTTACAAACTTTGTGGAATCCGGATTTGGAATGGCAGTTCGGCTGTGTGAACCAAAACTGAGTGTGAACCAAAACTGAGAAAAATCCCTTTCACCTTGGGCTCCAGATAACTGGGAGTGAAGTTACTGATTTCTTGCTCACTTTGTCTGATGAAGGGGTCTGGTTAGGTGCGCTTCAGGGTGGGAGAGCAAAGGAATTCCAGCGTGCCTCACTAGTTATTCACAAAACAAAACGAGAAAACAACCAAGGATTCGGGTCTAACATGCTCTGGGGAAGTTTGTGTACAGGATTGAGGCCCGGCTGCAGACGGAGGTGGGGACTGGTGCACTGATGCTTACCTTCTCACACAGACACATAGGTATGACTCTGCATGACTCATGAACTCCACCACCTACCCCTCCAGGAAAAGGCCCCAAAGCATTACTGGGGATTTTTAAAAAATGGATTAAAAGTGGCATGGACAGGAAAAATATGAGGCCATGGCTTACAGTTTCCAAATTTTCTGAAAGGCCAACTCTGCTTCAGGCAGTCCCACTCTGCCTTAGCTGGCAAGGGGTAGGGAATGCCCTCTGGCCCCTTCCCCTTCACCAAGAAGGAGGAAGCTGGGAGCTCATTAACAGCTGGAAGACAGGAAGTAACTTGTTTCTATCCCAACATTCAGATTCCAGGATATGCATGGGGCAGCCCCTCCAGCATGGGCCCCACTTCCCTCTTTTCACTCTTGGTCTTGCTGTACTTTTTTTTTTTTTTCACTAAACAGTCACTCCTTCTTTCAGAGAGGATTTGCCTCTGAGAGTTGTTAGTGACAGAAGAACAGCAGACCGGAGAGGCAGCAGTTTCCACACCATTCTAGAGTGGTGTTGCCCACCCCTGCCCTCCGAGGCGGTGGGTGTGAGGGCGGGTAGAGACAGGTCAGTGTGCTGGCTCCCTGCCCATTGCTGACCTCACTCTCGGTGGAATCTGGAAAAACGGAAGAGACTACAGCCTTAGAATGACATACCTGAGCACACACTAATTTTGCACACACCTTTCGAGGGGGGCTTTCTGGTTTCCCTTTACCCCATGCCAGGAACCCAGGCCGTGGATTTCAGTTTAAAAATTAAACTCTGCATGGGGCCTCCAGCACCTAAAACCATAGATGCTGGGCAGCCTTTTTCATCCCGAGGTCACTTGGTCCCAGAGTCAACTTTCAAATGCTCACCACAGATACCCAGCCACAGGGGAGCTGGTGCCAACAAGCAACCTCCTGAAAGTCTCTCCTACACTAGCTGATGGTCACTGAGTGAGTAAAAGCCACTTAGGCAATGTTTCTTTTCACCCTCAACAGTTTTTCCAAAAGCACGTCCACTTCCAAGTTAATCTGAAAATTGAAAATGAAGATGATCAAGCTGTTAGATTTGGGGGAGGCTTTTTCCTACTGCAGTCCCTCCTGGAAGATAAAGCAGAGTTCTAGCATAATTGGTGGAGAGTGGACAATTTGGATGGCAAGATGAGACAGTGTAGACGAGATACCCAACACCGGATCCTCAAAGGAACAGAAATTGCGACACCACCGCCCCCTCCCATTTAGTGAGAATTACAAGAATAAATATTTGGGGGCCTTCCAGGTCCGCGTCCCTTCCTAGGGTTCATTAAGCGGGGGCTGTCTCAGACAAGTCAAAGGTGCCAGAGGCCGTGCTCCTGAAACCCGAGCTGAATTCGCTCCCTGCCCACCCCGATTTCTGGTTCGGCTGCGGAAGCAGCTCTGAGGTCGCTGGCGGATGGAGCTGTGGCCGCTGCCGACCTCTAGGCGGCGGCCTGGTGTTGACTCCGCGCTGAAGAAGATCCTCCTCCCGCAGCTTTGTGTCCCGCGCTGGGTGAAGGGGCCTGCAGACGCACTGGGCTTGGCCTGGAGCTGGCCGCCGGCGTGTCGCCTTTGGCGCCCTCTGCCAAGCAAAAGAAACACGATTAAACGAATGAGGGCTGGGAAAGGAATCCACAGCTAATCATGACTCCATCCGCTCCCAACCCCCTATCCCATCCCCGACTCTAGGGAGCCTTCCACAGCCCAAATCTCCTTTGATCTCTCCGGAAGCCGGCTCAGGGGCAGCGCCAGAAGCTTTAACCCGCTCCCATAACTTGCAAAAGAAGTCACTGAGGCCCGAAGAAATTAAGTGGTTAACCTCAAATCAGAGCAGCTATTTAGAATGGTGAAGGAGGGTGGGAGGACATGTCCTCTACTCTGAATGTAATGTTTTTATTCCAAATTATGATGGCCCCAGCAAAAATGTCTTTCTTGTAAGCAAAGTTCATCTCCAGAATAACAGACTTTGGAAGTTGTCTATACTGGAAGTTTGGTATTTCCTGGATTTAAGATTTAGGGGGACACATAGGGAATTGGAGACAGACATAGTGACTCAGCTAGGATCAGGAGCCAAGACAGGTCCTGCCTCTTCTCTTCTAGGACTGGTCAGCTCAAAGCTGCTGTCACCTCCCTAGCCGTGTCTGATCATGGGCAAGTGCTTTAGGCTTTTGAATGCCTGGATGAAAATGACCTACTAGACAGGGATATTGTAAGGTTTGATCACGTTGTAAAAGAGACCCCATGACTAAGAGAAGATGCCTGATATAAGACTGTCCCATAAACCCCAAAGAGAGGGGCTTTTAGAGTAGGCAGTTGGGCCATTCTCCTTGGCTTGAATGGGACCAGTTATAGGGGGTAAGGGAAAAGAGGGCCTTCCCTCATAGCTCAGTTGGTAAAGAAGCTGCCTGCAATGCAGGAGACCCTGGTTCAATTCCTGGGCCAGGATGATTTGCTGGAGAAGGGATAGGCTACCCACTTCAGTATTCTTGGGCTTCTCTTGTGGCTCAGCTGGTAAAGAAAGTGAAAGTGAAGTCGCTCAGTTGTGTCCCCCTATTTGGGGCCCCATGGACTGTAGCCCACCAGGCTCCTCTGTCCATGGGATTCTCCAGGCAAGAATACTGGAGTGGGTTGCCATTCCCTTCTCCAGGGGATCTTCCCAACCCAGGGATTGAATCCAGGTCTCCTGCATTGCATGCAGAGGCTTTAACCTCTGCACCACCAGGGAAGCCCTTCTGCCTGCAATGCAGGAGACCTGGGTTTGATCCCTGGGTTGGGAAGATTCTTTGGAGAAGGGAAAGGCTATCCATTCCAGTACTCTGGCCCGGAGAATTCCATAGACTGTATAGTCCATGGGGTCACAAAGAGTCGGACCCAACTGAGTGACTTTAGCTTATGCTTAAGGGAAAAGAGGCCTGTTCAGGACCCTGTCCCCCTGAGCCTGAATTCAGAGACATCCAGAACCTGAGAAGAGGAGGTTGGGAGGAACAGGGGTTGCTCTCTCCCAAAGCAGAGATATCATTTTATGCTGCAGAACCCTCTAAGAGAAGATTCTCCAAAGTTAGTCTTCAGACAGAATTCCCAGAGACTCCCCTGTGGGAAAGGGAGGGAAGAAGAAAGGCGAGGGGGCCATTAGGGCCACAGCAGCAAAGGGCACGCGCTACCATGGAGGAGACTGAGGGATGCAGTGCCTGCCCAGGGCTGGGCCCCAGGGGACACTGCTCTCCCAGACAGGCAGGGGTTCTCGTGGATGCCTAATTACTGAGCGCACATCTGGAGCAGCTGCGCCCCACTCGGCCTCGGGCACATTATTCTGCTCCAAATTCTATTTTCATTCCTGAGGCTGAGTCATAAAAGACTCCAGAGGCAGGATAAAGTCGGGTCTGTGTGTGTCAGCATTCCTCTGTGTGTGAGAGTGTGTGTGTGAGTCTATGCGGGTAGCGTCTGCGAATCTCACTGTGATTGCCCAATCCATTTGAAAAAGTTGGGGGGGAAGGGAGCAACATCAGGCGAATTCAACTGCGAACATACTGTGGGCCTCATTATCCGCCCATTTCAAGGAGAAGCATTTGGGGCTCGGAATTAGCCAGTTAATTGCAGCACTTCTTTGTTCATTTTAGGGCAGGAGGAACTGCGTTCTATGAAAATATTCCAAGTTTCAAAAACTTTTAAGATCTTTTCATTGTCATTGTTCTTTATTTCCATCCTCATTATGCTGCTTGAACATTCAGACCTGCCAGTATCACATCAACATTATTTTACATACACACACACACACACACACACACACATGCTTCATGCCTGGAAAAGTAACTCAGTTTCTTTGCATCAGCAAAATCTGGAAGTCTTAACTCTGGATTGTTGTAAGGTTTAATTAATGGACAACATGTCTAGGATTTAGCACAATGCTAATGAACAAAGGGTAAAGAGGAACTGTTAATAACAGGAGGAGGAGAAAAGAGGTGGAGGAGAGAGGAACCGGGAGAAGAGGAGGAAGTCTGCTTTGTTCTCAGAGAACCAGTCTAGGCTGGAGGGTGTGCGTCTCAGCCTGTATATGTATAATGTATTCTTTTGACTTACAGCCATGTCCATAAAAGTGAGGCCCCTTGAACCCCTCGGCCTGTAACTAACTCTTCAATAAGGAACAGAGAATTGGGGCAATTATCTGGCTCATTTCAGGTTCAAACTCTCTTTAGCCTGAAGTATCTGGATCTGGTGGGGGAAAGGTCTGGGGAGTGGTGGTATAGTCTAATCTCACTTCTCAATGAGCCTTTTCCCGTTGCTGCAGTGAGCAAGAGCCTGCCCCAGAGAACGGGTAGAAAAGAAACGGAGGCCTCAGAAAGCTGAAATTAAAACAGAACATCTGAGAAATGCTTGAGAAAAACCAGGTCTTGCTTGTTTCCTGGGCAGCTATGAGGCTTTGGAGCTGCCTGATGAACCAGCCTCAGAGGCTCCCCAAACAAGCCACAGACCTTTGCCTGCTGGGAACTTTCATTCCATGTTCAACAAACATTTCCTGAGTGCCCACTGTGTGCCCAGTGCTGGCTGAGCTCTGGGGCTCCAGTGGGAGCTGCCCCCCACCAGTTAGCCTTGCTGATTCGCAGTCATCCAGAAGTCTCTGCTCCCAGAAACTAGTCCAGAGGCCTAGGAAGAGGGACAACCCTGCTGGGCAAGAACTTCTGGCCAATGACAGCATTGCCTTTTCAGAGCCAAAGTCCTCATGCAGGGGAGGAGCCAGATGGTCTGGGCATCCCCCTCCCATTGTCTGTCAGAAAGAGGCCAACTCCACGGTGGGGATGGCCTTGTGGGGGGAGGGGTGGGGCAAAGGGGCGTGAAGAGGGGAGGAGAGATGACTACAGGCTCCTGACCCTCAGTTGGAAGTTTTTAAGAACACCAATTAGCTTTTTTAATTAGTAAAGGGGAGAACAAACAGGCATATATTTCTTCTGCTCTGATTAAAAGCATTTAGGTCAGGTGTTCACAGCCAGAATTATTCAGTTTAAGTTGTCCCAAGCAGAAAATGGTTTATTTTTTCTTTTATTTTTCAGGCAGGGGTCTGAATACTATTAGCCAACCATTGGCTTCTTGTTCCAGCCCAGAACCGCTTCGGCTGGTAGCTGGTGGTTGTGCCAGCTCAGAGAGGGGCAACCAGGAGTGGGTTGGGATCTTTCCTGCCCACAGTCACATTTGCTTGAAATGTGTAGGCAGTTGAGGGGTGGAATGTGTGTGGCAGGAGGGTGCAATAAAGTCAATAATTTCCAGTTGCGTTAATTTGTCTGAACATCATCCAAGAAGAAGGAAGTTTCTTTACCTCCCAGATCCCAAAGAAACCTGATTTTTCTTCTGGAAGGTATGGTTTGGTCAACTGAAAGGAGTGAAGAGAAGGCCAGGAAGCTTTTACTATTAGTAGACTGGAGAGAAAGAATAAAGTCTAAACACATCTCAAACATCCAGTGAGTTTAGATGAAACTAGGAGGTCTCTGAGGCTTGTCAGGGGCCACCTGCTGCTTGGCTCCTACTAAGGACTACAATATATTTGGGAGCAAATGTCTTCCCTTTTTAGCTAGTGTCTAGTATCCACCCACCCCCCTTCCCTGGGCTTCTAACCTTGGCTGTCTCTAGCCCCACAAAGAGTTGGGATATCCAACAAAACTGAACATGTAGATCAGTAAAGGACACAAAAGAACATTTGCTGGGCTCACACACAGCATCATCTAGGGGTTTTTTGTCAAACAGCCTTCCAGGAGTTCCAGCATGTTTCTTATTCCCTGGAAGGCTGCTCAAGCCTGATATCCCTCCAGCAGTTGGTCCCACTCTTGGCGGGGTGTCCAAGATCTGCTTTGCCCCAGCACCCCATCAAAGTTTCTCCACACTTTCTCAAGTGTACAGATCCAGGCAGGGAAGAAAGACCAGACCCCAGACCCTAGTAGTGGTGGGGAGAGAAGCACTGCTGCACCCGTGTTCTTGAAGGTGAAGGCTGGCCTGGCAAACCCGGGGACAGCAGCCACAGGGGGAAGTGAAGGTCTGAGTTGGCAGACCGTATTTGGTCTCAGTATTTTCCAGACACTAGCTTCTTTAACTGATCTAAATAGAAATTCATAACCTGGGGTCCAAAGGGTCTGAAACCCTCTGAAATTGTGGGGTTTGGTGAGTACCGTGTCAGTGAGTTTTTTTTTTTTCCCATGGGGAGAAGGAAAGCAACAGCTTTTTTTTTTTTTTTTAGATTTTAAAGCATGGGCAAGTGATCCCCAAAATGCTAGGAACTTTTTATTCACTTGTGCTTGTGCTAAATCGCTCAGTCATGTCCAACTCTTCACGATCCATTGGACTTTAGCCCACCAGGCTCCTCTATCCATGGGATTTTTCAGGCAAGAGTACTGGAGTGGCTTGCCATTTCCTTCACTATTCACATACAAGTACCACAAATACGATGGTGAGGGAGGCAGTGAAATAGACTTCAGTATCTGACAAGATAAATTAAAGGAACAAACAATTGTGTGTACCAAGGTCACGTGGATAGCTTTCCAAGAGGTACCTGCTCACAGGGGCTGAGAAACCCAGGACTGAGACAGGCAGCCCAGAACACCCAGTCCCCACCTCTTGTGTGCACCCTTGCCCACGTAGAAGGATGTGCAAGGTCTGTGTGTCTATAATAAAAATGAAATGGAGCTTTACTCCTCTGGAGCCTGGATCTTCAGGCATTTGCTGCCTTGTCCATACCGAAAGAGAGCCGAAAGTTTCGTTTTCCCATCACAAACGCCCTCTTCTTGGAGGGATGGGCTCGGGGAGGGGAATATTGCCCGGATCTCTAGCTCCCTCAGCTCCAGCCAGGCCTATAGTGCCCCGTCTGAGACCGGGGAGCCGACACCGCCAGCCGCTAGCAGGGGCCACTCGCCATGACCTTAAAGTTCTCTTGGTCCAGGCTGGGCGCGGAGAAGGGCGCGAGATTCAGCAGGACAGGTAGACAGAAGCAGACACAAAGAAAGGGGCCTCGTCTCCTGTATTGCAGGCGGATTCCTTACTTTCTGAGCCATCAGGGAAGGGCCAGAGAGAAGATGGAGAATCAGAAAGAGCGAAGTGAAGCAGCCGAGCAGGAAAGCGGGAGCTGGAGCGCGGCGCGCAGGTAGAGAGGCCGAAACCCGCGTGCTGAGAAGGACCCAGAGGGGCCTGGAGGCGGCCGGGCGCGTCTTCCTCCCATCTTTACAGGGAGGTTAATGAGCGGTCCCTCGTTCTAAACCGCCTCTTTACAACTCCTAGATCTCCTTAAGGCTCTGATTAATTAATCAGCCGGCTCGAGAGGAGAGAGGTGCCCCTCCGCTGGGACCCGGCAGGTTTCACCAGTTCGTTTATTAATTATGGTGAGGAAGGGCAGGGGAGGGGAAATCCCGGGCCAGGAAATGGGGGCAAGTGGCGCGGGCGGCCGGGAGGGAGCAAATGGACTGTTCCTGAGGGGCAGCTGAGAGCGGGGACCCAGAGACTAGGACCCACAACCCCTCGGAGCAGGAGAGCGAGAACACCACTCTCCCTCGGAAAGGGCGCCCCGCCCCAGCCTCCGTCCAACAGTCCTCCTAGGGCCAGTCGCTCCAGAGATGGAGGCTGGACGGAGCCCCCATCCCACCGCGTCTCCTCCCCTTAGACCACGGAGGTTGTGCACCTACAGGCCCTTGGCGTTGCGGCGTCCCGGGGAAGAGGAGGTCACCTTGTAATTGCGACCTCCCTTCGCTCCGAAAATGCCATTTCCGGACGCTTCTGCCGGGTTTGAAAGCCTCATTTCTAATCCTTCAGCCAGGCTCCCGCCTCCAGAGGGCCGAGGCTCGGTGCTAGACCCTCCCAGGATTCCAGATCCCACCCCAGCGGCGCCAACCTGCGGCTGGGCGGTCGGAGATGCGCCTGGAGGCGCGCGGAATCCTGAGGTGCCCCTGACCCTTCTCCGGACGCCAACTCTGCGGCTCCGGCTCGGCCGCCTCCCGGCCTGGCGACCTTCCTGCCCTGCTGCCCACAACCAGGCCAGCGCCCGGCACTGAGAGCTCCACCCCTCGCGCAGCTGGGAGGCGAAAGTGCTGATCCCCAGCCGAGCACCGCGGGATGCACGCCGTCGGGGGCCGCCGCGCTGGCCCAGGGCCAGGGAGCCCTAGATAGGACTCGGTGTGTTCCGCGCAGTCCTAAATACGTCCGGAGTCGGGATCGAAGTGCGTAACGGAGCCAAATCCTTCCGCCACGACTTCTCCAGCCACCCCAGTCCCCAGGAGACGTGGTCCCACTGCAGTGCGCACTCTCCCCCTGGAGCCGCGGCAACTTGTGGAGCCTCATTCCCCCTGGTTCACATCAGAGCTCAGGATCCCGGCTCACCGGGGCCAAGGAGCTAACGGATTGACGAAGAGGTAAGAGGTTTAACGAGTAGAAATTTGGACCCTCTTCCTGTTTATTGTTTCAAAGGACAGGGTCCCTGGATATTGAGTCCTCGCTCCAGAAGAGTTTCGGGCATTCTGACCAGTCCTTTCGAGTCCAACGGGGCGGGGGCTTCCACCATAGGTTAAGAAGGAACTTTCCAGGATGGTAGAGGCTCAGGAGTTCATGGTTATTTTTCTCATTATTGTTACTCATTATTATCCAGTTAATTGGTGATTAAGCCCTCACCTCCACTCCTGCCGAGACAGCCTTGCACAGTAGCCCGGAATGAAAAGGGGGTGACTCAGAGCCGCCCCAAGATGGGGTGGGGTGGGGGAGCTTTGGCCTTAATTACCCCTGCAAGGTAGAGGCTGTTTTCCTATAACTAGGGCTGAGGTGGGGACAGAAGGAGGAAGAATGGAAAGTGGGCTGAGGGCAGCCACTTTGGCATCTTCCTAAGAAAGCCCCCCACTGCTCTTTGTCCTACTCCTTACAGACAGTGGTGAGAGAGGAGCATTAAGCTGGGTACTTTCACAGGAGGTGGACCTGGTAAGCATCCAGTTATCAGCTCAACAGAAAAAAGTGAAGACCTAACTGATCATACTTGGTCTCAGAATTTTCCAGATACTAAGTTCTCTGATGAGTCCAAATACGAGTTGTTAACCTGATGGTCAAGGACTCTGAAATCCCCTGAAATTGTGGGATTTCATGGCTCTACAAGAAAGCCTTCATCATCTCCTGAGAAGCTCTGGGAGGAGAAGCAAGGGGGGCATGGGGAAAGGAGGCGAGAGGCCCCGCCTGCAGTCTGGTGTCCTAGACACTGAGCTCTGGACACCCATCCACATACTGCCAAAATGGAGCATGCGAATTTGCCAGTCAGCCATGGAGGCAGATTTTCTTCACTGCTTTCAGGACAAGTCGGGGTGCCTAAGCAGATTACAAATCTGGATGTTTTCCTTTCAGTTATTCTTGATTTGGGAGCTCTGGGGCCCTTAGGGCAGTAAAGCAGGAGAAGAAGCTGTCCCTTGATCTCACCTCCACCTGGTAAACAGTCCAGCATCCCCGGCCGGCTGGGTCAGGAGTCAAACCTGCCCCACCAAGTCTCAGTCTGTGTCAGGCTTGGCCCCTCAACCCTGTCAGCTCTGAGGGCTCATTTCTCTGTGAGCCCAGGTCTGCTCCCTCCACACCTGGCCACCTGAATAACTACAGCAATTTTTTTTCTTCTTCCTATTTTTTGAAAACTGCAGAAGCCCCAAAATCCTTAGCTCCTCTTAAGGAAGATGGTGCCTTTGGATCTTGGGATGAGGGGCATTGTGGAATCAATTAACCTCTAAAGCATGGCAGGGAGGGTCTCCTAGAGAACTTGGTGCTTCAGATCAGTTCTGGGTGCTGCCTGGATGGGTCAAATAGTCCCTGATGTCCATAGGGTTGCACAGACTCGGACACGACTGAAGCGACTTAGCATGCATGCATGCATGCATGGATTCTTCTGTCTTTCTATGTTTGAGAAGAAGGAGAAGACAAAACCCAAGAGTAAGAGAGTGATGAGGGAGGAGAAAATGAGGGAGAGATTACAACAGACTCAAGTAATCAACTTCTCTTTCTAATGCAACAGCATCTGAAGCCTGATGCTTGTTTTAATCAGGCCAGGAAGAGAAGTTGGAGGCAGGGTAGGTGGAAGACTAAGTTCTCAGCTGACTGAGCTGAGGGGTCAGTGCCTCTGAGGCAGTGAGTGAGAAGGCAGAACCATCCTCTGGGGATGGTAGGGGTAGGGGTCTGGGTCTCCTCAACTGCAGTGTGGAAGAGTGTGGGGCTCTTAAGGGTCTCCAAGGTCTCCTGTGGTGCCTTGCCTGGGTCTAGTAAAGTCTTTCCTTGCATTTCCTCTGGGGCACACTGCTTGTTTGGGGGGTGTGTGTGTATAGAGGTAGTGGCTCTAAACCCTGGCAGATGGCTAAGAGCAACTGCCTCCCCAGGGAGCCCAGGGAGGTATGATTGAGAGTAGAAAAATGCTTCATTTTTCTAGGCTAGGGGAGTGAGGAGGCCTCTCTGGACTTGGAGCCAAGTGCTCCAGAGTCTAGGGAAATGGAGGAGGTGCAGCTCCAAAGGGGGATTTAGAGGAAAGGTCATATCAGGAAAAGCCCTGAACTCCCTATTGACTACAGTGTTATAAAGGAGTTTCCACCAAACTCCCTTCCTCCAAGAATCCGGACTTTCTCTAAGGGAACAACTCCTCACCATTATGGGTCTTTGTGCTTCTACTAACACTAGAAAGTACGATTCTGTGCCATATGTTTCCACATTTAACATACATGGAATATGTGAAATATGCTGTGTACCATTCTTTTTTTAAGGGAAGTGTATATAGGTGAAAATATGAATTTCCTGTCCACTACCTTTATTGCTGAGCACAGTTGGGAAAACATTTCCTGTCTCTTTTGCATGTTTTCATGAATCCTCTATCCTCAACCTTTACAGGACGGCTTACTACTCTGAGAGGCACAGCTGCCCTGACCCAGGATTGCTCTCTGACTCCTAAGAGTTACCAATTCCTAGAAGACCTTGAAATACCCACCATGCAGCCCCTTTATGCCTGCTTCTCTCTACATGCCTTTTCAGAGGCGAGTAATTTTGTATTGGCCCAGTCCATACAGATTGAGATCCCTTCTCTGACTTCTGCCCCCTCTCATAAACAAGCCCTTGGACAAAAATGCACACGCATCATTTTGTGAATTTCTAGTAAGATGGCGGCGCCTGGCATCCGTTCAGATTCAGACACAGGCTCTCCCAGGCAGAAGGCCCTGCCTGGGAGCCTCCGGCACAGTCCGCAGGGCAACGAAATCTTGGTCCCCTCCCTACGTGGAAACAGAGTCTGAAGCAAGACTCCCCCCAAACATTCTCCCTTCATCCTTTCTAGGGGGCTGGTGGAGTGAGAGCTGAGTCTGCATCTTGGGGGCCTGGAGGCTCCCATCCGAAAGCAGCGTTTTAGGCCAATTTCTAATTTCTGTGGAGAAAGAATAACCACTGTCCCTTTCCAAGCGACCCCTACCCACAAGAACGGTCGGGGCCGCGGGTCCCTGACTCTGTCTCTCTCCTCTTGGTATCCGGGACTCTGAACCGGGAGACCCCGCCGAGAGGGCCCAAGGCTGCACTCAGCACCCGGCAGCGGGGAGCCAGCGGCGCGCGCGGGAAGGATGGGAGGCGATTCTGTGCCCCATTACACACACCTTCGCCTGAAGAGCGAGTCGGGTGGGAGCCAGCGGGGGTTGGGGAGCAGGAGTTGCGGGTACGCCCCAGACCCCACCCGGGAGGCCGGATCGGTCCAGAGCTCAAGGTGAGCTGGTGCCCCGGGTAATCTACCCCCGCCGCGGCCTCTCGGCGCTCGAAGTGCGGCCGGGGGGGCGCTGCCCCCACCCGAGAGGGCTCTTTGCGTTGCCGTTCCGAGCTGCGTGGTCCCGGCTCCCGGCGGCCGGCCGGTGGCAGGCGGGGAGCGTCCACCTACCTCTCCGGCCCGCGCCGTCCTCCGCGCGTCTTCTAGGGCTGCAGGAACCCGGGACGTGGGCACGACCGAGCCTGGGGACGGAGGTGACCACGGCGCCGGGACCTGGGGTGAGGCTGCTGCCGGTCGCCGCCCCCTCCCGGCCCTGGGAGGCCTCCGGGAGCAGCGTCTAGGTCTGGGGCGGCGGCGCCGACGGCGCGGGGGCGCGAAGGGACCCCTGCGTCCTGGTTCCCCTGGCGCCAGCGAGCGTTGGGGGTGGGGGGCGAGGACGAGGCCGGGGCACAGAATCCGCGGGCACCTTCCTCCGCGTCCGCCCGGGCCGGGCTCTCGCCGCTCTCACCTGCCCCTCCCTGGGGCGCCGTCGAATCGCAGCGCGGCGGTTCCCAGAATGGGCCTTGCCTGCTTCTCGAAGGGCAGGGCCGCAGAGGAAAGGCGCCGAGATGGCCGGCAAAGAAAAAGAGGGTGTGAGAGTGTGTGTGCGTGAGTGTGTGTGTGTGTGTGTGTGTGTGTGTGTGTGTGTGTGTGTGGAGAGAGATAGGGAGGCAAAGGCGAGGTGGGGGTGGGGGTGGGAGCGTATTACAGACTGTAGGGAAGAGAATTCGAGGAAAGCTTCCCAGAGAAGCGGTCAGATGCAGAAATAGACAAAAGAAGTGGGAGAAAGCAGAGTCGGGGGGGACAGAAAGAAGCCCCGGCTTCTGAAGTGAGCGACAAGTTGTCTTCGGGAGTTGGGAATGTGAGCGGGAGGGGCGAGGCCAGAGGAGTCTGAGAAGAGGAGGGGGCGCCCTGACCTCGGCAGGAGAAGACAGACACAGGCGGAGGACCCCTCCTCCGACCCCACCCCCACCTCACCCAGTCCCTCGCCAGGTTGCAGCCCTTCTCTCGCTGGTGCGGCACCCGGGGCGACTTCCTGCGCTCCCCTCCGGCGGCTTCGCCCGCCTGGGGCTCAGACCGCCTGGGGGTCGGCACCAGCCTGAGTGCTGCCCTTCTACCTGCCTTCTTTCTTCAGTTCCCTGGGCCTTAAATGGGACCTTCCCCCATTGAATGAACAGCACAGGTGAGGCTAGAGGGAACGACCTTGGCCAAGGTCAAAGGAAGAGCTTGTAAGTTTCACTTTCCATCCCAGCCCTTAGGAGTCCTTTGTATTTAGTTCTTTCGGATTGCTGAAGCGCCTTCCTGAAACCACAGGCTCTTTTTATTTTTCTATCAGACCCCAATAGAGGTTTCAACTTAACCTATTATCTGTGAAAACTGCCACAATTTGAGTTCTAATCTTCCTGACTCCCAATTGGTTGGTCTCTAGGAACTGCCCTGTTGCATGGGGCTGGTTAGTTAGTGTTAGTCACTCAGTCATGTCTGACTCTGCGACCCCATGGACTGTAGCCTGCCAGCCTTCTCTGTCTGTGAAATTCTCCAGGCAAAAATACTGAAATGGGTTGCCATTCCCTTCTGCAGGGGATCTTCCCAATCCAGGGATTGAACCCTGGCCTCCTACATTACAAGCAGATTCTTTACCCTTTGAACCACCCTCAGGGAAGCATGGGGCTGGGGAACCAGTCAGAATCCAGCCTGTTCTGCAAATGGTTGGTGGTGGGGGGCAGGTATGATATGTCTCAGATCTGAGTTCTAGGCCTGGCCTCTGCCAATAACTGAAGCCCTGGCCACCTACCCCACTTTTTATTCAGTTTGTTTCCCTGTAAAATGGGGGAGCAGGCAAGATGAATTCTTTTGCCTCTGCTTTTCCACTGGTTCACAGGTTCTGGTTAGCTTACACTGAAAAGGCATCCAAATGATTATTTTATTCTGAAGCCACTTAAATATGAGTATAGAAATATGACAACATTTAAGTTTGCTTAGTGACTGAGTCTATTTTTCTGTACTTTTATTTCTGTACTCCATGTTTCCAGTACTAAAATGCAGCAAAATGCTAATGGTAAGCGTGTGGCTCCATGTATTTTTGCCTATGTATGCATATACCTAAATCAAGATATTTTCAACCTTCCCTTATAACATTGTAGTCAATAACCCTCAGAAGGAACCATAATTCCGTCTTCTATCACCTTAGATAAGTTTTGTCTGTCCTTGAACTTCATATATATGAAGTCATGATAGGTAATCTTTCATGTTTGGCTTCATCTGCTCAATAGTATGTGTGTGAGATTTATCCATGTCACTGTGTTACAGTAGCTCATTCTTTTTTATTGCCTTATTCCAGTTAATGCCATATTCCACTGTTTGAATATATGCCAATATATTTATTTATTCTTTTCTTTGTGGACATTTGTTTCCAGTACTAAAAAAGCTGCTATGAATATGAGCATTTGTGTCCATGTGTTTTTTGATGGACGCCTACATTTAAGAGACTCAGGAGTGAAAATGCTGGGTCATAGGTAAGGGGGATGTTTATCTTCGATAGAAACTGACAGTTTTCCAAAGTGGTTGACTAATTTATATACCTACCAGCAATGTATGAGAGATCCATATCCCTTCCAATACCTGGCATTATCGGTATTGTTTGTTTTAGTTATTATGGGGATATATAATGATGTTGCGATGTATGTATGTGTGTGCATGCATTTTTTAAAAGTGGTAAAATAAATAACTTTTATAAAATTTATAACATAAAATATCCACTGATCAACAGCTCCCCCTTCCACCATCTTACTTTCTGTTTCTATGAGTTTGACTTCTTTAGATAGCTCACGTACGTAGAGTCATACATACAGTATTTGTCTTTTTATGACTGCCTCATTTAATATCTTCAGGGTTCATCTGTGTTGCGACATGTGACAGGATTTCCTTAGTTTTTAAAGCTGAATAATATCCCATTGTATGTATATACCACGTTTTCTTTATTCACTCATCTGTTGATGGACATCTGGGTTTCTTTTACCTTTCCACTATTGCAATTAATGCTGCCATGAACATGGGTGTGCAAATATCTCTTTAAGATACTACTTTTCAATTCTCTTGTGTATATCCTCAGAAATGGGATTGCTGGATAGTTCTATTTATAATTTTTTGAGGAGCTTCTATACTGTTTTCCATAGAGGCTGCACCATTTTTACATTCCCACCAACAGTGCATGGGACATTAATTTTTCCACATCCTCAACTCTTGTTATCTCCTGGTTTGTTTTATTTTAAATAGCTTTCATTCTAATGGGTAAGAGATGATTTTAATGTGCATTTCTTTGAAGATAGTGAGGTTGAGCACTTTTTCATATGTTTATTTGCAGTTTGGATATCTGTTTCTGTGCCTTTTCATTAAAGAATTCATTCATTCACACAGAGAGAATCAAGTCAAAGGGCCAACAGCTCTGAACTCCCCACCATGTAAGGAAAGCCATTCTGGACATACCAACCATCATGGAGCTCCAGCCAACACCATGGGAAGCACAGGGATTCCCTCAGCAACCCCACAGAACCATGAGAAATAATCAGTTTAAGTCATTACATTTGCCATGGTTTGTTTTTCAGCAGCAGATAATTGAAATAAGGTTTGTTTATTTTTTAAAAAGATTAATTAAGAAAACATTAACTGCTAAGCACTGAGAAGTAGAGTGATGACTACGATTTAGGCAGATCCTGTAGTCAGGGAGGCACACATGCCAGAGGGGAAAATAGAGAGGAGGCCAGAAGCCATCATGCAAAGTGTCAGAAGACAGGCCCCAGGACCCTGCAGAGGGCCCTTACCTGAGTGAGGGGCAGGAGAGGGCAGTCTTCTGTTTATTTAAAATATATTTACTCTTGGACTTCCCCAGTGGTCCAGCGGTTAAGAATCCTCTCACAGGGGACATGGGTTCAGTCCTTGGTCTGGGAAGATTCCACATGCTGTGGGGCAACTAAGCTCATTCATGCACCACAACTCTAGAGCCCATGAGCCACAACTGCTGAGCCTGTGCGTTGCAACTAGAGAAAGCCTGAGTGCAACAGCAAAGACCCAGCACAGCCAAAAATATAAATAAATAATAAAACTTAAAAATATATATCTTCTTTTTTTTTTTTTTAAACTAAAGGGCCTCTTGATGAAAGTGAAAGAGGAGAGTGAATATATATCTACTCTTAACAGATACATACTACTATGTATAAAATAAACAATATAAAAATATATAAACATATATTATAGATAAGGACCTATATAGCACAGGGAACTATATTCAATATCTTGCAATAACCTATAGTGGAGAAGAATATGAAAAAGTATATATATGTATGAATCACTGTGCTGTAACCTGAAACTAACACAACATTGTAAATCGACTATACCTCAATTAGAAAAATATATTTACTCTTCAACCCAGATTTATGAGTCAAACACTATACTTTTTTAAAGTTTATGTGTGTGTTTTAAGATATCCTTCACTTGTTTTTCCCCAAATTATATAAATTGAGAGTTTATAATAATACAAACTAATGTTGTATTTTTCCATACTTTTCTCTGTTGCTTTTACAAACATAAATACATACACAGAACTTTTCTTTATTTATTTGTCTATTTTTAATGAGATAGGAAAACACATACATACACACACACACACACACACACACACACATATATATATATATATAAAACTTTTCAGCCATCTTGCTTTTAGGAGATGGTCAAAGAGTATGTGTATTTCAATAGCTGTTACCAGTCAACTTTCTTTAAAAGCTACATTAACTCTCATTTCCACCAATAGTGTTTTTACCCTTTATCATATGTGCCAATGTGACAGAGAAAAGTTATCTCCTTTATTTCATTTGCTTTAACTGAATATTGGAGAGGCTGTCCATCTTTTCTTATATCTATTTGACCATTTGGATGTGCTCTTTGTCTATTTTCTTTTTTAAAACTTTAAAAAAATTGTCAGTTATCAGCATTGCAACTATTTCCCCAATGTATTGTCGATTTCATTTATGGTATTTTTTTCATATGTTTTCAAAAATAAGGTCAAAGATGCATATCTCTTAAAAATAGAAATTGAAGTATCTGGCTTTATTTAGAGAGTTCTCTGCACTCCACCAGGTGTTCATGTAGACACCTGTATTCGTTTTCTATTACTACAATAAAAAACTTCTCACTAAGTTGTCATCTTACAATTTGTAGTAGGTCAGAAGTCACACCCACAGAGGTTTCACAGAGCTGAAATCAAGGCATTGTGAGTACTACATTCCTTTCTGGAGGCTCTAGGGAGAATGTGTTTCCTTGCTCATTTGAGTTGTTGGCAGAGTTTACTTTCGTGCACTACAGGACCTCCATTTCCTTGTTGGTTGTCCCTGGAGGGATGTTCTCAGCTTCTAGAGGTCAACCACATTCCTTGCCTCTCTCCTTTCTTCATCTTCAAAGCCATCACTGGCCTGTCAGGTCCTTCTAATTTTCACATTTTTCCCCCTTCTTCTCTGGTCTTCATCTCTCTAATTCAACCAAGAAAGATTCTTCAGTTTTCAAGATCTGTGTGATTGGTCCTACCTGGATAATATGGAATAATTTCCCTCAAGGATCTCAATGTCCTTAATCATATCTCTGAAGTCCTTTTGCTGTGTAATATAACATATTTATAGGTTCCAGGAATTAGGGTGTAGACATCTTTGAGGGGTCATTATTCTTTCTACCATAATATCTAAATGTTATTTTTCTTAATTTTTTAAATATACCTGAGATTTATTTGTACATATGGTGTGAGAGTACAAGCTTGTTAATAGGTTTGATCATCTTTTCATGAAATTATTGGCTCTTCTGTAAATTGCCTATTTAAAACCTAAGCTCATCTTAAGCATTAACCTAATGTCATTTCATTGTCATTTGGTGAAAGCTCTTCGTTCCGGGTAAATATTAATCTTCAGCCTTTTATCTGTCTATCGTGATAAAAATAGCCTTTTGTGAACAAAAATTGGCACAGTTTCTAACCTCATGAAACTTACATTCAGGGGGAACATAGATGTTAAACTTAGAAGTGAACATTTAACTACAGAGTCACATAAAGTGCTTGAAAAAAGAACAAGCCAGGCTCTATGGTAGAGAATTTGGAAGAAATTCATGGAAGTTGTCTGTAAGGTTCACAGAATTTATCTTATAACGACATGATATTGCAACTAAGACCCGAAAGACAGGTAAAGAGTTATCTAGCAGAAGCACAGAAGACAAGGGTGTTCCTGGCAACTCTCTTCTCATCTCCACCATCCTGTGTGCGGCTGAATTTGCTCCTCGTCATGCCTTTTCACAAGACTTTCAGGGTCAAGTGATTCCTGGTCATGAAGCAAAAGAATCATCAATCCATTCTTCAATGGATTCGAATGAAAAGGGTAATAAAATCAGGTCCAACTCCAAGAGAAGACACAGGAGAAGAACAAGGCTGGATCTATGAGGAACCTCGCCTATGAAGTGGCACTCGGTGTCAAGGTTACTTGCCTTTTACCATATCACTCTGAGAACATCACTACTGTCTGAGCAGTTGGCTGTTTCCCTGGAAGATAATTTTTCTCTTTCTGTTGGTGTTTCTTCTTCGCTAGTGTGTTGGTTTAGTAATAAATCCAGGGATTGGTGGGAAAAAAAAGTGTTCCTAGCAGAGACAGTAGTGCAAAGATCCTGAGGTAGTGTATAGGGCTAATTAAAGACAAATTTTCTATAAATCTGAAGCTATTTTTATAACAGGCTATTTGTATAGATTAAAGAGAGTCAGGTTCACAGAAAGTGGGACTTTTTTTCCTTCAGTATTTTTTGTCAGCTTTATGGAAGTATACTTTATATACAATAAAATTTACCAGTTTAGAGTTTATAATCCAATGATTTTTAATAAACATTTATAGTCCTGTAACTATTTCTATCCCCACAAAAATTTCCTGATGTCCTTTTGTAGTCAGTCTGCTTCCCACCCATCCCCAAGCAACTGTTGAACTATAATCTTGTCACTATTAACTTGATTTTTGTAGACTTTCGTCTAAGTGTAATTATTCAGAAAGTAGTATTTTTGTCCAGCTTCTGTCATTTAGCATGCTAACTTTGAGATTTTTTTTCATAGTGTATGTTTCTGTAATTGGTTTCCTTTTAACGCTGAGTGTATTTATTCCTTTTTATAGGTATACAACATTTATTTATCAGTTTACTAAATGTTGGACATCAGGATTGTTTCCAGTTTGGGGCTGTTATAAACGAAGTTGCCATAAACATTAACTACAAATCTTCATGTGGATAGGTGTTTTCTCTTAGTGAAATCCCTAGGAGTGGGATTGCTGGGTTATATAGTTGGTGTATATTTCACTTGTATTCTGTGACCTTGTTCATATCTCTTATTCACTATAGTGGGAGTCTTTAAAGCAGATTTCTTAGGATTTTCAACATAGATGATCTGTAAATAAAGACAGTTTTATTTGTTTCCAATCTATATGCTTCTTATTTCTCTTGCCTATTTCACTGTGTAGGACCAGCAATTCAGTGTTAGTGGTGAGAGCAGATAACCTTGTCTTGCCCTGATCTCATGGAGAAGCCTTCATTCTTTCAGTATTGGGTACGCTGACAGGTACAAGTTTTATTAGTTGCTTCTTATCAAATTGAGGAATTTCCCTTTTGTTCCTAGTTTGCTGAGAGTTTTTGTCAAGAATGGATGGTAAATTTCATTAAGTAGTTTCTATGTCTCTACCTTTTCTAGTTTTTTGATATTGTGAATTGAATTACATTGGTGTGTGTGTGTGTGCGCATGCACGCGTGTGCGCGTCACACTATGCGGCTTGTGGGACTTAAGTTCCCAGACCAGGGATTGAACCCAGGCCCTCAGCAGTGAGAGTTTGGAGTTCTAACCACTGGACCACCAAGGAATTCCTTATATTTATTTTTCAAATGTTAAACTAACTTTGCATTTTCAGGATGAACCCCCTTGATTTTGGTATATTAGCCTTTTTATTTACTATTGCATTCAATTTGCTTAAATGCTAAGCCTTTTTATATCTAAGTTCATAAAGATTATTGATTTGAGGTTTTGTTTGTTTGATTTGGTTTTTAATTTTTTTGTTGTTGTCATTTGGGTATCAGGGTAATGCTGGCCTCATAAAATAAGTTGGAAGAATTGCCTCCTCTTGTATTTTCTAGAAATGTTTGTGTAGAATTGTGTAAATACTCTTTCCAAAATGTTCGGTAGAATTCACCACTGAGGCCATCTAGATCTGTAGTTTTCTTTGTGGGATTTTTTTTTTTTAAGCACAAGTTCCATTTCTTTATGAACATAAGACTATTCAGGTTATATATTCCTTCTTGAGCAAGGTTTGAAAGTTTGTGTCTTTTAGGGAATTTTAAAGGAATTCTATGTTGTTGAATGTGCTGGCATAAAGTTGGTTCTAATATTCTCAGAGGGTGAGATGGTTGGATGGCATCACTCAATGGACATGAGTTTGAGCAAACTCCAGGAGACAATGAAGAACAGGGAAGCCTGGCATGCTGCAGTTTATGCAGTTGCAAAGAGTCAGACACGACATAGCAACCGAACAACAATATGCCCTAATGTTCTTTGAATGTCTATAGGATCTGTAGATGTTTCCTCATTCATTTCCAATCATGGTAATTTATGTCATCTCAGGTTTTTTTTTTTTTCTCTTTTCCTAACCAGTCTGCCTACTGCCTAGAGGTTGATCAGTTACATTAATCTATTTTTAAAGTGTTTGGTTTCATTGATTTTTCTCTATTGTTTATATATGTGTATGTGCTCAGTTGTGTCTGACTGTGACCCCATGGACTGTAGCCTGCCAGGCTCCTCTGTCCATGGAATTTTTTAGGCAAGAATACTGGAGCAGGTTGCCATTTCCTACTCCAGGGAATCTTCCCAACCCAGAGATGGAATCAGAATCTCTTGTATCTCCTGCACTGACAAGTGGATTCTTTACCACTAGCAACACCTGGGAAGCCCTTCTATAGTTTATACATTTTCTTTCATTGATTTCCACTCTTTATTATTTCCTTCTGCTTACTACAGGTTTAATTTGTTCTATTTTTTCTAATTTCTGAGGTACAAGTTTAGAGTATTGCTGTCAGTCCTTTCTTCCTTTTAAAAAATAATTTATAATTTATTTATATTTATTTTTGGCTGTGCTGGGTCTTCGTTACTGCGTGCGGGGTTTTCTCCAGTTGCAGCAAGCAGGGGTTACTCTTTCTTGGGGTGTGCAGGCCTTTCATTGTGATGGTTTCTCTTGTTGTGGAGCAGACTCTAGTGCGTGAGCTGCAGTAATTGCAGCACGTGGGCTCAGGAGTTGTGGCGCACAGGCTTAGATACTCCCCAGAATGTAGGATCTTCCTAGACCAGGGATTGAACTTGTGTCCCCTGCGTTGGCATGCAGATTCTTAACCACAGGACCACCAGGGAAGTCCAGGACCTTTCATCTTTTCTAAGGTGAGAATTTAATGCTATTATTTTCCTTTAAGCACTGCCTTAGCTACATTTACTGCATTATGATAAATTACAGTATTAAATTTCATTCAGGTCAAGATATTTTCTAATTTCCCTTGTGATTTCTCATAAGATCTGTGAGTTATGCTTAATTTCCAGAAATTTTGATGATTTGTCATCTCTGTTGTTGCTGATTTTTGGTTTAATTCTGTTTTGGTCAGAGGACATACTTTGGAAATTTGAATCCTTTTAAACATATTAAGAATTACTTTTTTGGTCAGATTATGAGCCAATAATCATATGAAAAGATGACCAAGCCATTATCATACCTGGACCCTCTTAAAATTCACCCCCAATGTTTGACTCATAATTAAAATGTGTCATTTCATTTAATTAAATTTGACCTTGTTTAAGTCAGTCATTATGGTGCTCTATGAGGCTTACAATCAGAAGCCAGTAATGGAGGTGAAAGTTCTATTGAATGCCTTGTCCGAGAGTTCAGTACTGTGTATTTTTAGAAGTGAAATGAATGTCTTGGTCATTCTAACTGTCAGGAACTCTGAAGGGGATAAAGAGTATCTTGGTGAGGCCTTGTATTGTGGCTCTAGCATGTACAGTGACATGTCTGACTTTGATTTGTTTTGAGGCATTTGTGAAGCCAGAATATTCCCAGAGTTCTTTATCCCAAAAGAGGTGACCTTGAGTAAAGAGTTGTTGTTGCCGCCATTGGTTGGACCAAATGGCTAGACCACTGACTATGGCCTAAATGTCTGGAAAAATGTGCAGAAGGGACCAGTTGGTGGCTGAGACATCCTTTATTGCTAAGAGAACTGCCAACATTTGGCAAATTGTGTGGACTCTCAGGTCCTATCCTTTATCAGAGATGTCTGGTAAGGAATGGAGGCAAAGAGAGAAAGCAGACTTCATCGGGGGTGATGGTGGCACTGTCATCCTTCAAGCATATGAACTGTTCACTCAACGGATCCTCGGGCCGCCCAAGTGACCAAGGGATATGGGGGAGGGATGACCTCCAACACTGTGATGGCCACCCTCCTTCAGGAGGGATTTGCTGCAGGATCAGTTTGGCTCTGTCCTCTAGATACCATTTTCATTTTATCTAGGCGACATCAACAACCATGCCAAGTTTGTGGGTGATTTATTATGTACCAATAGATAGCTAGACTAGACTTGAAGCAGTTGATCAAATGTATAGTTCAGTATATGATCAATGATTGTAATAGTGTAACTCTAGAAGGCAATGGCCGGAGAAGGCAGTGGCACCCCACTCCAGTACTCTTGCCTGGAAAATCCATGGACGGAGGAGCCTGGTAGGCTGAAGTCCATGGGGTCGCTAAGAGTCAAGCACGACTGAGCGGCTTCCCTTTCACTTTTCTCTTTCATGCATTGGAGAAGGAAGTGGCAGCCCACTCCAGTGTTCTTGCCTGGAGAATCCCAGGGACGGGGGAGCCTGGTGGGCTGCTGTCTATGGGGTCACACAGAGTCGGACACGACTGAAGCGACTTAGCAGCAGAAGGCAATGGCACCCCACTCCAGTACTCTTGCCTGGAAAATCCCATGGACAGAGGAGCCTGGTAGGCCACAGTCCATGGGGTCATGAAGAGTCAGACATGACTAAGCATTTTCACTTTCACTTTCATGCATCGGAGAAGGAAATGGGAACCCACTCCAGTGTTCTTGCCTGGAGAATCCCAGGGACGGGGGAGCCTCGTGGGCTTTTGTCTATGGGGTTGCACAGAGTCGGACATGACTGAAGCGACTTAGCGGCAACTTAGCAGCAATAGATAGAAGGAATAAGGGCCAATGTTTATTGAGTACTAAGCACTACACCATTTAGACTCTTTTACGACTGTGATTTTTTTTCTATTTTTAAATTCACTTTGCTTCTGTGATCCAGGAAAAGGTCAGGAATTCTCTGCTTAGAGTGGTGAAGAGCAAGGTCTTTGTAGACAGACAGACCAAAGCTTGATTCTTGGCTCTGCCTACACTCACTGTCTTAACTTAGGCATCTTCACCTTTCCTTAACTTGGAAATTCAGCTGATAAGTCTTTGAGACAAGTACATGAGATAATATATGGAAGTAGTTTAACATAGTGGCTGTCATGTAGTGAGTTAATGTTAATGATACTTTACTACCCAATTTGCATCTCAGCTGTTCACTCTCTGTGGACCAACCTGAACCTCAGTTTCTTCCTCTACTATGTGAGGATAATAATAAGCATCTCAGAGTTGTTTTGAGATCTAACCCAGTGTCTCACACTACAACACATTTACTGTCAGTGTAACAGAGCAGTACAAACGCCAAAGACCCACCTCCAAATGCATTGTCATAGGACCGCCAACACTCTGGAACGCAAACATTTCTGTAATGTAGCAGCTCCTACAATAAACAGCTCAACACACATTCTTGTCTATGCAGTTCATCTGCGTCCCAGACATCACGTTTGTGATCTCAGCCCTGCATGCTGGGTCGGGGGTGGTATTTCTTTTGCATAACGTAGTGGTTGAAAGCTTGCTGTCCTGGAGTCAAATACTAGGTCTTCCTCTTATTAGCTGTGTGAACTGAGATAAGTTATTTATCTTCTCCAAAAGTCAAATACAAATTAAGGCTAGTTAATGTCTATCATTTCTCAGTGTAACTCCAACCTCTGAGGTTTAGAGGAAAAAACAATATGGGATAAGCAAATTAAATTTTTTAAATAAACTTACTGTTTTAATCACAGGTTCTGTCACAAGAAGAAATCTCAATTCTTGGCTCCAAAAAAGGGAAAGGGATGGGTATAGCATGAAGAATTTAATTTAGATCTGAGATGACATTCTCAGCAGCATGGGTCACTCAAAGAAAAGTAATGACTAAGAGGAGGGAAAAGAGGCAGAAGCCATATTAGTAGGATCTCAAAACAAAAGGCAGCTTCACCTAGATGAAATGATTTGACTGTAGTCTTGGGCAGGCAGAAAAGATAGCTAGATCAGTGGTTTCCAAATGTTTCTGATCAGTCCTGTAGGTATATATTATATATGTATATATATAGTACATAAAGTACAATTGTACATAAAGTACAGTTCTCCCAAGTAAACAGGAGAAATTTGACTAGAATTATTTTTGGATTGCCCGGAGTTATCGCTTCTCTTTGACAGTAAACAGAAAAATGAAGTATGGTTATGAAGTATATTTATAGTGTGTGTGTGTTGATACATATTATGTGTGTAACACGGAGAGAGAGAAAGAGAGAATATGTGCTGGGTCTTTGTGTCATCTAATGTTTAACTGATCTATTGTATTTCAGTTTTTAAAGTGCTGGTCACAATCCACTAAATGTTTTACACCTCTCATCCATGAGCTATGACTCACAATTTGAAAACCCGAGACTAAGTGATTTCTTTCTATCCATTTTAATATGAGCCCAAGAGAGGCTTATTTTCACTCCATACTTGATGTTTCAACATAAATCTTATGGATTTACATAAAGTACAATTCTCTCAAGTAAACAGGAGAAATTTGACTAGAATTATTTTCGGATTGCCTGGGGTTATTGCTTCTCTTTGACAGTAAACCAAAAAAATGAAGCATGGTTATGAAGTCTGATGGCTTGAGTTGAATTCTGGCTCTGCCTCTAGCTGGCTGCCTCACCTGCCTCAGTTTCTTCATCTATATAACAGAAATAATAATAATTATGCTGCTGATGATGCTCAATCACTCAGTCGTGTCCGACTCTTTGTGACCCTATGGACTCTAGCCACCAGGCTCCTCTGTCCATGGGATTCTCGAGGCAAGAATACTGGAGTGGGTTGCCATTTCCTTCTCCAAAAGAAGTCCTAGACTCACTCAAACAAATATTAAAGACTTAAAATAGATTCCAATTAAGTGAACTACATGTCAGAAGAAAGCCTAATACTACTTTGCTGCTAAGTCACTTCAGTCGTGTCCGACTCTGTGCGACCCCGTAGACGGCAGCCCACCAGGCTCCCCCATCCCTGGGATTCTCCAGGCAAGAACACTGGAGTGGGTTGCCATTTCCTTCTCCAATAATAATAATAATAAATAATAGTAAAAGTAGTAGTAGTGGTAGTACCTGCCTCCTGAGTAACCAGGTAAGACAACACAGGCTTAGGACATAGTAAATGCCCCCAAATATTGGCAACTGTATTATTTATTATTTTTGAATATTCAGTATTATTGTCTTGCAGCGGAGACCTGAAGACAGCTTAGCCATAAGCAACACTAAATTAAGGAAAGAAACTGCAGGCAGTAAATTGGCATCTTTGGAGTTTCCCATTGGACCTGCCTTACTCTGGACAGACACTAGAGGGTGCTCCATGCTCAGAAAGCCACATATTTCCATGCCCAGAGACCTCTGCCAGTGATGGCTTGCATGAAGCTAACTTTCCCTTTGAGTCTGGCAATTAACTGTGAAGGAGCTGCTGCATTGGTTCTAAAACAAAGAACTTTGGAGGAATTAGGAGGTACAGCAGTCAGTTGTATCAGGCAGAAATTTAGCTCCCTCAGAATTTCACTAATTGGCTTTTAGCTGGGCTGTGACTTTCTGGAAGACTGGGGCAGCATCTTACTCAACCACAAGCCCCAGAGTCTAACACACATAACATCTGAAATATTGTGATCACTTTGTAAATATCAGGGCTTCTCTCGTGGCTCAGATGGTAGAGAATCCCCCTGCCAAGCAGGAGCCCTGAGTTTGATCCCTGGGTCAGGAAGATCCCCTGGAGAAGGGAATGGCTACCCACTCCAGCATTCCTGCCTGGAAGGTTCCTTGGACAGAGGAGCTGAGGGGCTACAGTACATGGGGTTGCAAAGAGTCATACACAACTGACTGACTAACACTTTCACACTTTGTAAATATCTGTGAAAAGGCCTGAAAGTGAAAGTGAAGTCGCTCAGAATAATTATAATTACAAATTGGCAAGTGCTGGTATGTATGACCACTGAGCATTATGAAAGCCTCCAGAAGGCTGTGATTGGGGCAGGTTAGCTGGAATAGCTTCCTTAAATTCGGGAGTCCTGGTCCTCTTAGAGTACAAAGAAATTCTCTTCCACATTTGGCTTTTGATATTCAAAAACAGCTTTGTGCTCCATTTCCTTCACATCTTTCGTATGGAGTGATTTCCAGGTTTCTTACCAAGTTGATCACTCCCTGCAGAATTGTAAGAAGCAAATAATAGTTTAGGGTCTACTGGGTTCAATAACCTCCTGCTATTCTATACATCATTTAATTATATCTGTATCTCATTTAATTTTCACAACAATCCTGTGAGACTAAGGTTATTATCCACACTCTACAGATTAGGATATGGCAGGATTTCATAACTAGCCCAGGTTCACACTATTAGGGAGTGGCAGGGCCAGTGTTTGAACCCTGATAATCTAGCTTCAAAAGATGCTTCCTCGGGGAATTTCCTGGTGGTCTGCTGGTTAAGACTTGGCACTTTCACTGCTGTGGGCCTGGTTTTGATCCCTGGTCAAGGAACTAAGATCACACAAGCAGCATGGTATGGCAAAAAAAAAAAAAAAAAAATGCTCCTTACTCTGTGAATTAGCTATATTACAATTAAAAATTTTAAAGATGCTTGTTTAAAATTTCACATAAAAGAATAACAACAATAGCTAAGAGTACAGAGGCCACGTACTCTTCCAAATGGTTTATATTCACCAACTCATTTAAGTAATTTATTCATCACATATATTCAGCTGTCACCCGTTTTGTTAGTACAAAAACCTTAATACAGAAAAGTAAAGAGAATAATATGATAAACAGCATGCACTTATCACCTGGAATGAAAAAATAGTTAATGCTAATATTGTCTAGCCAAAGCAATCTTGAAAAATAACGAAGTTGGAGGGCTTACACTTCCCAATTTCAAAAGCTACAGTAATCAAGGCAATGGGGGCCTGGCAAAAGGATAGATGTATAGATCAGTGGACTAGAATTGAGAGTCCAGAAATAACCCATATATCTATGGTCAAGGTGTCCGGACCATTCAATGAAGAAAGATTCTTTTTTTCAACAATGGTGCTGGAACAAGTGGATATCCACTTGTTCAAAGTGCAAAGGAATGAGTTTGGATCCCTAAATTCCCCGTTCATTCTATAAAAATTAGCTCAAAATGGGTCCAAAACCTAAACATAAGCGCTAAAGTATAAAATGCTTAGGAGACACAGGTGTAAATATTTTTGATTAGGCAGTGGTTTCTAGATATTACACCAAAATCACAAAAAGAAAAAAATAAACTGGGCTTAATCAAAATTTAACACTTGTGTGGACTGAGGCACTATCAAGAAATTTAAAAGACAAGCCTCAGCATGGAATAAAATATTTGCTAATTATAGCTCTGATAAGGGTCTTGTATCCAGAATATATGAAGAGCTCTTACAATGTAACAATGAAAAGACAACACAATTTAAGATTGGACAAATGATTAGAATAGACATTTCTCCATAGAAGGTCAATAAGCATATGAAAAGACAATATCATTAGTCATCAGGGAAAGGCAAATCACAGCAACAGTGAGACACTACTTCAAACCCAGAAGCATGGCTCTAATCAGAAAGACAATAAACGGTTAGCAAGGATGCAGGGAAATTGGAACCCTCATGTATTGCTAGTGGGAACACAAAATGGTAGAACTACTGTGGAAATCAGTTTAGTGTGTTCTCAGATGGGTGCTATAAGACCCAGGAATTCCACTCCTGGGTGTATGCCTCAGAGACTGAAAACATACGATTTATATAAAGATTTGTATATGAACGTTGACTCCAGTGTGCTTGCCTGGAGAATCCCAGGGACGGGGGAGCCTGGTGGGCTGGCGTCTATGGGGTCGCACAGAGTCGGACACGACTGAAGCGACTTAGCAGCAGCAGCAGCAGCAGCCCATAGCAGCATAATTCATGATAGCCAGAAAGTGGGAACAACTCACATGTCTATCAACTGATGACTAGATAAACACAATATGGAATATCATGCGAAGAGATATGTAATTCTACCATGAAAAGGAATAAAGTGCAGATACATACTACCACATGGATGAACCTTGAAAGAAGTAAAAGAATGCTGTCCCAGCCGCCAGATGCCATGGATTGTGTGATTTTGTTATATTAAATGACCAGATAGGCAAATCCATTGAGATGTGTGATTTCCAGGGGCGAAAGAGAGGCAGCGCTGGGGAGTGACTGTTGATGGGCACAGGACTTCTTCAGGGGGATGATGAAAATGGTTTTAAATTAGACAGTGGTGATGGTTGAACAACCTTGTGAATATACTGAAAATCACTGAATTTTACACTTTAAAAGTGGTGAATTTTATGGTATGTAAATTATATCTGAATATGCAGAAAAGAGAAAAGTTTATATTCTCATTTCTAGCTCAGTTGTACTCAAACATTCTGGTCACAAAACCCCTCTATATTCTTAACAACTATGGCGGGCCCCCAAGAGCTTTTTGTTTATGGGTTTTGTTTTCAGTTTTGTTTATGTGTTTCTATTAAATACCCATTGACATTCACCACTAAAACTGAGAAAGTTTTAAATATTTGTGAATTAATCTAAAGCAGCATTAATAAACCGTATACGTTACCATGAGTAATGGTTTTTGAAAAATATATTTTCTGAGCCAAAAAAAATTAGCAAGAAGAGTGGCATTGTTTTTGCATTTCGGCAAATCTCTTTAATATCTAGCTTAATATAAACCAGGCAGATTCTCATATCTGTTTCTGCATTCAATCTGTTTTAATATGTTGTTTGGGTTGAAATACATGAAAAAAACCCTCCAATTTCACAGATATGTAGTTAGGAGGAGGAGTATTTTATAGCCTTTTAAATAATTGTAGTTATTTTTCTTAGATATCATACCCAAACTGGTCAAGCAGTAGTTTCTTGGAGGTCAGTTGCAATGTGGAATCTGAAATCATATCAACAAACTTTTCATTCTGTTACATTAAAATGCTGACACATTTCATGAATCAATACCAAAATTTCACATTCATTGATATCAAAACCAAGCTCATTAGAAAAGTCTAGGTTTGAGGAAGCTATAAGCTCTGGGTGGTAGATCTAAGTTTTCCAAAATATCAATATGTGTTTTAAAACTTGAATCTCATAATTAGCAATGAAAGCTGCCAGTTGTCTTCCTTAAAAGGGAAAGCTCACTTTCTTTAAAAAAAAAAAAAAAATCGAGGCTTTCCTGGTGTCTCAGTGGTAAAGAATCTGCCTGCCAACGCAGGAGACACAGATTTGATTCCTGATCTGGGAAGATCCCACATGCCTGTGCACCACAACTATCGAGCCTGTGCTCTAGAGCCCAGGAGCCACAACTCCCGAAGCCCACATGCCCTAGAGCCCTGCTTTGCAGCAAGAGAAGCCACTGCAAAGAGAGGCCCTCTCACTGCAACTAGAGTGTAGCCCCCACTTCCCACAACTAGGGAAAAGTCCATGCAACAATGAAGACCCAGCACAGCCAAAACAATAAAATACAGGTAAATAAAATTATTTCAAATATCTATCAATACCCAGGTCTGAATTAGCATAGATTTCTTTTTCTCTCAGTCACTCTTTCAAGGAAAAATGGTGTTCCTTTCTTTAAAAGCAGCTAGGTTAGCTCACCGGAGAAGGCAATGGCACCCCACTCCAGTGCTCTTGCCTGGAAAATCCCATGGACGGAGGAGCCTGGTAGGCTGCAGTCCATGGGGTCGCTGAGGGTCGGACACGACTGAGCGTCTTCACTTTCACTTTTCACTTTCATGCATTGGAGAAGGAAATGGCAACCCACTCCAGTGTTCTTGCCTGGAGAATCCCAGGGATGGGGGAGCCTGGTGGGCTGCCGTCTATGGGGTCGCACAGAGTCGGACACAACTGAAGCGACTTAGCAGGTTAGCTCACAGACTGAAACAAGTGCTTTTCCTCAAGACAACCACTGTCCTTCTATGTGCAGAAGTATAACTACTTTTCATGTACTCAGGGGATTGAGTTTTAATAAACCTACTCATTTTTATTGCTTCATCAAGCACATCCTAAATGAAACTGGCTTTTGTTCTTACTGTCAGTTTGTGGTGGTGAAGAATGCATGACTTCCTGTATAATTTGGTGTCATGGCAGCTTTACCATCATTGTAAGTGATGTCGATGTCAGTGTGGGGAGAAGACAAATTATGACTCACTGTTTGACTTTGTGAGCCCCCGGGAAGTGTCTAGAGTCCCCCAGGAGTCTTCGGACTAGACTTTGAGAACCACTGCTCTTGTTCATTCTTTCATTCAAACTTTTTAATTCAACACTTGGTATGTGCTAGGCCCTAGGGCCACAGAGGGACACAAGCCAAGGCCTTGCATTCTCACGGGGAGACCCATAAATAAACAAGAAATTTTCAGGTGATGGTAACACAAACGTGAAAGAGTATCATTGAGGAAGGGCACGATACTAGACAAATGAAGGAAGACCTCTCTGGGGTGATATATGATTGATGACCTAATTGGTTACGAGTGTCTGGGTGTCCTTGTCAGAATGCAGTGCTCAAGGGGCAGAAGACGTAGCACTTGCATTGCTATAATCCTACAGAGTAAAGCCATTGCCCCTCTGCGTCTGTACATCACACCTTACGAAGAAAGCATCCCATCCAAGATACTGGGTTGGAAAGGATCAAAAACCTGTGTTCTGATCCCATCTTTTTCTTTTGCCAGGGATCAAACCCATCCTCCTGCAGTGGAAGCTGGAAGCACGGAGTTAACCCCTGGACCGCCAGGGAAGCCTGCTGTTCCCATCTTCAGCAAACTCTTCACCTCTTTGAGCTTCAAATTCCAAGTCCTTACTTAAAAATAGCAAGGTCGTAACTCCCCAGCCTACCTTATTACCATATGGTGGTAGTGGTTGTTTAGTTGCTAAATTGTGTCCGACTCTTTATGATCCCATGGACTGTAGCCTGCCAGGCTCCTCTGTCCATGAAATTTCCCAGGAAAGAATACTGGCTGCTGCTGCTGCTAAGTCGCTTCAGTCTTGTCCGACTCTTTGCAACCCCATAGACTGCAGCCTACCAGGCTCCTCTGTCCATGGGATTTTCCAGGCGAGAGTGTTGGAGTGGGTTGCCAGTGCCATTTCCTCTCCAGGGCATCTTCCCAACATAGGGATCAAACCCAAGTCTCTTGGATTTCCTGCTTGGCAGGAAATCTTCCCAGGCTTTCCTGGGAAGCCACACCTTAGTAAGAGTGGAATTCAAATGAAGTAAGAATGTACTGGACAGTTCTTTATCCAGTGTATTGAATAAATGTGTTACCTACTCAGTCAGACTCAGTTACCTTCGCCTGCAAGGAGTGGGGCTGTAGGTTCTAACCCTGAGCACAGGTCAGCTCACTCAGCTCTTCCCCCAGTGGCCTCTCCTTTTTCACAGGAATCTTAGTTGAGTCATATCTCTTCTATTCCAAATGGGGATTAAAAAAAAAAAATATTTACCTTTATTTATTTATTTGTTTGGCTGCACTGGGTCTTAGTTGTGGCATGAGAACTCGTAGCTGTGGCATGTGGAATCTAGTTCCCTGACCAGGGATTGAACCGGAGCGCCCTGCATTGGGAGCTAGGAGTCTTAACCACTGGACCACCAGGGAAGTCCCCAGATGGGGATTCTTTCTTTGGAGAGAATCTGATAAAAGACCTGACATCAATCCTAGTTTTTTTTAAACATCTCATTCCTTTCTACAGGCTGTCCCGTTCTTCCTTTCCTAGCTTGTTGAAATCTTATAAAATTGTGCCTGTTAAGTCAGTAGATTTGTATTGCTAACAAGCCTATCTTCTATGTTTTTATTCAAGTTATGGAATAAAATGCCAAGCCTTGCACAGGACACTTAAGAACCTCCCCAGCAACACACATGTACACACACACACACACACCCTTCATCCTCCAGATTGCTACTGAGGTGGTGTTCTGTTGTTTTACCAACTTCACATTATTCTGTGGCCGTAGGTCATATCTCTGGGCTTCCCCAGTGGCGCAGTGGTAAAGAGCGGTAAAGAGCTCCTGCGGGAGCCACAGGAGATGCGAGTTTGATCCCTGTATCAGGAAGACCCCCTGGAGGAGGGCAGGGAGACCCACTCCAGTATTCTTGTCTGGAGAATCCCATGGACAGAGGACCCTGGTGGGCTACAGTCCATAGGATCACAGAGTTGGACACGACTGAAGTGACCTAGCACGCATGCCCATGTCTTATCTCCAGCTGGTTCCCGGCTGTGTATGATATTTGGCTGTCTTGCAAACAAGGTCTCCTGCAGATTGCTCTCCCAAGGGCTTCTCTTAGATTAAGAAATACATGTGACTCTATGAAGACACGCTGTTTACCTGGGTTCTTAGAGTGTTTAACTCACTTCATTTTGCACAGAGCGAATGGAGGTGCGGAGCCACACAACGACTAAAAGCTGAGAATACTAAAACTTTTTGTTCATTGTGTAGCCGTTTAGGCCAAGGAAAGCGGAGAGCCGGGAGGCAGAGGGTGGGGTGAAGTGAGGAGGAGGCAGAGACCCCACCTGGCGACCTGCAGGGCTGAGGAGCGGTCAGTACGCTCGCTCCACAGGATTAACATCTTCCGGCCCGCACCGGGGGCCGCGCGGGTGATGCCTGGAGGGGGACAAGCAGCGGCTGCCACCAGAGTGTCCCTCAGGCGAAGAGCAAGTAGAGTTTGGCCCAGAGGCTCGGGTTCATCCCAGGGGCGTCCTAGGCCCAGACGCCCGGCGCCTTAAGCGGGGCGCGGCGGGCTACTCCAAGACCCCAAACCGAATGGAGAGCTACGCGGCAAAGTGAGGCTCCGAGGAGGCCCGCGGTGGCGGTTCTTTCCCAAGGCAGGGAAAATCCTTAGCTCTGACCCCTTTTGGTCAAAAGCTGAGAGAGCGAGGGGGGCGATGCGGCGTTACCTAGGGGACCCAGGCCGGCAGAGGTCCCGAGGTGCCGCCGCTTCTTCAGGCTGCTGCGTTGTTCCGGGAAAGGCGGCGTGGTCCCCGGGGCTTCTGCCTGCACAGTGAGCGCCCTTCAGTTCAGTTGAGTCGCTCAGTCGTGTCCGACTTTTTGCGACCCCATGGACTGCATGCAGTACGCCAGGCCCTTCGGGTGGTTCCAACCGCAGGCTCCGGGAGCTGAGCCACTGGCCTCCGTCCCTTGGGTGGCCGGCAGGGGGCGGTGTTGGGCCACAGGTGAGCAGTATTGCCTGGCGAATCCTCAGGGGCAGAGGAGCCTAGTGGGCTGCCGTCTGTGGGGTCGCACAGAGTCGGACACGACTGAAGCGACTTAGCAGCAGCAGCAGAGTAGACCCAGCCGTACACTGAATGTGGTTCCGGTCCTCTGGTTGGGTCTTGCCACTACCGGTCTGTCTGGTCTTGTTCACCGACCATTATCTGGGTTCTTGCCTACCCACACCCCACATCTCTCCTGGTTCTCTCAGGCTGCCCCCCTCCCCAAGTAATGATGCCTGCACACCTCCAGAAACGTTTTTTTTCCCCCAGAAACGTATTAATACAACACTCGCTCCACGGATAATTCTTGGTCTACTGGAGTGGGGTGCCATTGCCTTCTCCAAGAAAGAGGAGGTGGCCTGGTTCAAGTTCCTGATCTGCCAATTGTCAGCTGTTGTGACCTTGGACAAATTACTTTACCTCTCTGGGTCAAGTTTCTCATCCTCAAAAACACACTAATAACAACAGTACTATCTGTTGTGCATTCTGCCGATGACTTACATGCCATGTTGTTGTTCAGTCACCAAGTTGTGTCCGACTCTTTGTGACCCCATGAACTGCAGGATACCAGGCTTCCCTGCCCTTCACCATCTCCCAGAGCTTGCTCAAGCTCATGTCCATTGAGTTGGTAATGCCATCCAACCATCTTGTCCTTTGTCATCCCCTTCTGCCTTCAGTCTTTTCCAGAATCAGGGTCTTTTCTAATGAGTCAGCTCTTCACATCAGGTGGCCAAAGTACTGGAGCTTCTGCTTCAGCATCAGTCCTTCCAACGAATTCTAACCATTGATTTCCTTTAGGATTGACTAGTTTGATCTCCTTGCAGGCCAGGGGGCTCTCAAGAGTCTTCTCCAGCATCACAATTCAAAAGGATCAATTCTTTAGCTTACAGCCTTCTTTATGATCCACTTCTCACATCCATACATGACTAATGGAAAAACCATAGCTTGGACTGTACAGACCTTTGTTGACAAAGTAATGTCTCTGCTTTTTAATATGCTCTCTAGGTTTGTCATAGCTTTTCTTCCAAGGAGCAAACATCTTTAAATTTCATGGCTGCAGTCACCATCTGCAGTGATTTTGGAGCCCAAGAAAATATAAATTCTGTCACTGCTTTCATTGTTTCCCTGTGTTCGCCATGAAGCGATGGGATCAGATGCCATGCTCTTAGTTTTTTGAATGTTGAGTTTTAACCCAGCTTTTTCACTCTCCACTTTCATCAGGAGGCATTAGTTCCTCTTCACTTTCTGCCATAAGGGTGGTGACATCTGCATGTCTGAGATTATTGATATTTCTCCCAGCAGTCTTGATTCCAGCTTGTGCTTCATCCAGCCTGGCATTTCGCATGATGTACTCTGTGTATAAGTTAAATAAGCAGGGTGACAATATACAGCCTATATGTACTCCTTTTCCAATTTGGAACCGGTCCATTGTTTCATGTCTGGTTCTAACTGCTGCTTCTTGACCTATATACAGGTTTCTCAGGAGACAAGTAAGGTAGTCTGGTATTCCCATCTCTCTACACAAGGCTTTGGCATAGTCAATAAAGCAGAAGTAGGTGTTTTTCTGGAACTCTCTTGCTTTTTCTGTGACCCAGTGGATGTTGCCAATTTGATCTCTGGTTCCTCTGCCTTTTCTAAATCCAGCCTGAATATCTGGAAGTTCATGGTTCACATGCTGTTGAAGCCTGACTTGGAGAATTTTGAGCATTACTTTACTAGCGTGTGAGATAAGTGCAATTGTTTGATAGTCTGAGCATTCTTTGGCATTGCCTTTTTTGGGGATTAGAATGAAAACTGATCTTTTCCAGTCCTGTGGCCACCGCTGAGTTTTCCAAATTTGCTGGCATATCAAGTGCAGTACTTTCACAGCATCATCATTTAGGATTTGAAATAGCTCAGCTGGAATCCCATCACCTCCACTAGCTTTGTCCCTAGTGATGCTTCCTAAGGCCCACTTGACTTCACATTCCAGGATGTCTGGCTCTAGGTGAGTGATCACACCATCATGATTATCTGGGTCATGATGATCTTTTTTGTACAGTTCTTCTGTGTATTCTTGCCACCTCTTCTTAATATCTTCTGCTTCTGTTAGGTCCATACCATTTCTGTCCTTTATTGTGCTCATCTTTGCATGAAACGTTTCCTCAGTAGCTCTAATTTTCTTGAAGAGATCTCTAGTCTTTCCCATTCTATTGTTTTCCTCTATTTATTTGCATTGTTCACTGAGGAAGGCTTTCTTATCTCTCCTTGCTATTCTTTGGAACTCTGCATTCAGATGGGTAATATCTTTCCTTTTCTCCTTTGCCTTTTGCCTCTCTTCTTTTCTCAGCTATTTGTAAAGCCCCCTCAGACAACTATTTTGCCTTTTTGCATTTCTTTTTCTTGCCATATGCTATGTATATTATCAGCTCGGAGATTAAGATGAGAAACTGTGATTCTACGAGGAAGCTACAGGAGTGGCAGAGCCAACATCTGAACCCAAATCTGGCCCTTTCTACCAAGTTACCCTGCCTTGCAGGGCTGCAATGAGAATTCAAATGTGAAAATGTTATTATTTTCAAATAATTCAATAAATTCAAATGTGAAAATATTATTATTTTCTTCTGACAGTTTGGCCTGGATCCTGGTGGGTTTTCTCTCTTACTAAGAAGGGAAGTAGGGAAAGGCATTTTTCAAGTGTTAGACATGTCCCAGTTAGTGGGCTTGTGAAACCAAGCCCACTAGAATACGAGTTCCAAAAGGATGGGGCCCTCATCTGTCTTGCTCACTGCTCTTGAGTCTGTTCTCAACATACTTCCTGATGCATAGTAAATGTACAATAAATGTGAAGGAATACAAAAAGTTGTATACCTCCTACATTCATTCCAAGACGGATCCTGACATGGAGCCATTTTTCACACCAACCATTCAATTACCAGGTAAGTGACACTAATTACTAGCTCTAATGGCCACTGTCTAATTTAATTAGAGGATTATTGGATCTCCTGAAACTCCTGTCATCCTCCCATTGTCTAAGTCATGGGGATTCAATAAGTCTTATTAGTGTGTTCACAAGAGAAATTAAGTGAATCAGCTTACTGATTCACCTTAGTGACTTACGACAGGTATGGGGAAATGACACGTGATAAACTGAAGTCTCTGAGAAAATGTGGTGGGCTTGTGGCTCCCAGTGTCCCAGGAATACTCTCCCAGGTGGCTCCAGGCTTTGAGCCCCTCTCCACCCTCAGCCTGGTCTCCATCCTCACCCTGCTTCAACAGTCTACTTGCCTAGCCCAAAGCATTTTTGAGGAACTTCATGCTCTTGGTGCTGATCAGGCCCTTAGGCCTCAAGTACCAAATCCTAGGACAGATCTGTGAATACTGACCAATAAGATGGCAACAGCAAGTGGGGAGAGCAGAGGTAGACGTCATTCCAAATCAGGCACAGGAGACTTCACTGATCTTAGTCCAGTGGTTACAAATCTGCCTTCCAATGTAAGGGATGCAGGTTCAATTCCTGGTTGGGGAACTAAGATACCACGTGCCACAGGGCAACAGAGCCCGTGCGCTGCAACTACTGAGCTCAGGCACCTCAAGTAGAGAGCCCATGTGCCAATCCTGCCGGCTGGAACCAAGAACCCCTCTCATGATGCAGCCAAAAAATACATAAATAAATATTTTAAAAATATAAACAAATAGTCACAGGCTCTGAGAAGGAAATTGGAAAGTAAAACAAGTTGTCTACACTGACTCTGTTAAATTTCATAAAAAAAAAAAAAAAACAGGGACTTCCCTGGTGGTCCAGAGATTAGGAATCACTTCCAATATGGGGGACACAAGTTCAACCCTGGTCAGGGAACTAAGATCCCACATGCTACGAGGCAACTGCACCCATAAAGGCCAGCAACTAAGACCTGATGCAGCCAAAAATTAATACAAAGAAATAAATTTTAAACAACAACATAGAATAATCAAAATCCATAGGACTTTCTGGCAGTGATATAGTAGAAAGAACAAAGACCTGGATTTGAGTCATGAATCAAATTAGCCTCTCACCTCCAGTTATCTCAGCTTTAAATGAAGGCATGTGATATATAATCAGAAATATATATTTGGTCTTCTGGCACAAAGCTCCTAAAGCTTTTGGAATGTCCTGTAATAGCAAGAAAGAGACTATTTGTTATGTTAATGAGGTGACTTTTGGTCCTCACTCCAGGATGGGGCTGATTGCCAACAGAGCCAACCATTGGATTAGAGGTTTGGACTTTTCAGTCCCATCCCCTGACCTCCAGGAAGGGGAGAGGGGTTTGAGATTGAGTTCAATCAGCAGTACTGAATCAGTCTTGCCTGTGTAATGAAGGCCTCCATAAAAACCCCAAAAAGACTGGGTTCAGAGAGCTTCCAGGTTGGTGACCATGTGGAGATGTGAGGAAAATGGCATGTTCAGAGCGCTGTGCCCTTTCCCCATGCTGTCCTCTGGCTGTTCCTGAGTTATTACCTTTTGTAATAAACCTGTGATCTAGTAGCTAAAGTGTTTCTTTGAGTTCTGTGAGCCCCTCTCAAAAGTTAATCGAACACAAAGAGAGAGTCATGTAAACCACTGATTAATAAATTGTGGGTCAGAGACACAGGTGACAACCTGGGTTTTCAACTCTTGTCTGAGTTGTGGAGGATCCCGGTGTGAACCTCTAACTGTGGAATCTCTTGCTATCTCCAAGTTCAGTTCAGTCACTCAGTTGTGTCTGACTCTTTGCAACCTCATGGACTGCAGCACACCAGACTTTGCTGTCCATCACCAACTCCCAGAACTTGCTCAAACTCATGTCCATTGAGTTGGTGATGCCATCCACCCATCTCATCCTCCGTTGTCCCCTTTTCCTCCTGCCCTCAATCTTTTCCAGCATCCGGGTCTTTTCCAATGAGTCAGGTCTTCGCATCAGGTGGCCAAAGTATTAGAGTTTCAGCTTCAGCATCAGTCCTTCCAGTGAATATTCAGGACTGATTTCCTTTAGGATGGACTGGTTGGATCTCCTTGCAGTCCAAGGGACCAAGTACAGAGTGTCAGAATTCAGTTGAATGCTATATCACCCAGCTGGTATCCTGAGAATTGCTTGGTTGTATGGGGGAAATTCCACACACACAATTGGAATTGGGTTCAGAATTCAAAATAGGGCAGTATTTTCTCCTTATTTTCTTCCTACTTCTCTGAACTTCCTTTTATTTCAGTCATTAAGTCGTCTTCTTTTGCTCTCTCCTTAACCTTTGGTAGATTCCATCCCCAGCCTTCTTCCCCTACACCCTCTCATTGCAAAGTGTTGCTGTTGTTCAGCCTCAAGTCATGCCTCACTCTTTGTGACCCTATGGATTGTAGCGAGACAGGCTTCCCTGTCCCTCACTATCTCCCAGAGTTTGCCCAGACTCATGTCCATTGAGTTGGTGTCTAACCATTTCACCCTCTGTCACTCCCTTCTCCTCCTACCCTCAATCTTTCCCAGCTCAGAGTCTTTTCCAATGAATTGGCTCTTCACACCAGGTGGCCAAAGTATTGGAGCTTCAGCTTCAGCATCAGTCGTTCTAATGAATATTCAGAGTTGATTTCCTTTAGAATTGACTAGTTTGATCTCCTTGCAGTCCAAGGGACTCTCAAGAGTCTTCTCCAGCACCACAGTTCGAAAGCATCAATTCTTTGGTATTCAGCCTTCTTTATGGTCCAACTCTCACATCCATACATGGCTACTGGAAAAACCATGTGTGTGTGAGTCGCTCAGTCGTGTCTGACTCTTTGCAACCCCATGGACTGTAGTCAGCCATGGGATCTCCCAGGCAGGAATACTGGAGTGGGTTGCCATTTCCTTCTCCAGGGGATCTTCTCCACCCAGGGATCGAACCTGGGTCTTCTACATTGTAGACAGATTCTTTACCATCTGAACCACCAGGAAAGCCCAGATAAACCATAGCTTTGACTATACAGACCTTTGAAAGCAAAGTGATGTCTCTACTTTTTAATATGCTGTCTAGGTTTGTCACAGCTTTCCTTCCAAAGAGCGAGCATCTTTTAATTTCTTTGCTGCAGTCATCATCCACAGTCATTTTGGAACCCAAGAAAATAAAATCTGTCACTGTTTCCACTTTTTCCCTTTCTGTTTGCCATGAAGTGATGGGACTGAAGCCATGATCTGTTTTTTGAATGTTGAGTTTTAACTCAGCTCTTTTACTCTCCTCTTTCACCCTCAGGAGGCTCTTTAGTTCCTCTTCATTTTCTGTCATTAGAGTGGTATCATCTGCATACCTGAGGTTGTTGATTGTTCTCCCGGCAATCTTGATTCCAGCTTGTAATTCATCCAGCCTGGCATTTCACATGATGTACTCTGCATATAAGTTAAATAAGCAAGGTAACAATATACAGCCTTGATGTACTCCTTTCCCAATTTGGGACCAGTCTGTGATTCCATGTCTGGTTCTAACTGTTGCTTCTTGACCTGCATACAGGTCTCTTAGGAGGAAGTCTCATTCATTCTTGGATCTAATCAATACCTATATGAGGTGATTCCAAGATTTATTACCAGTCCTGTCTTCAATATTAAAAACAACAACAACAACAAAAACTTTAAAAAGAACTTTGGGCCATGCCTCCATCTTTGACCAATCAACTGTACTTGACTGGTGGTGTCTATGAACAGAACAACCATTAGCATCACAGAGGTGGAGTAGGCAAAGGAGGTTTACTGGGGGAAGTCTAGAGTAGAGTGCTGGACAGACAACACTTACAGCTACCAGCTGAGGACCTTCTGATTCGAATACTCCTATTGGTATTTCCTCATCTTCCCCTTGAAACCTGAATATCCTCCTGTTCTTCTAACCTTGGTGAATGGAGCCACCATTCACCAAGTCACTCCAGATACAGTTCTGAGTGTCATTCTAGAATTCTCCTTCTCTATCACCAACCCCAATACCTCTAATCACTCACCAAGTCTGATTCTACCTTCTGAATATTTCACTTCTCCATCCTACTGCCACTTTCTGAGCTCAGGCCCTCCTCCTCCATCTGACCTACTGTAATAATTTCTTAGTTGGTCGCTGCTCCTAGTCTTGCCCCCTACTGTTTTAACTCTCCTTATTGATACCCTTTGTTTCCCTGAATGAAACATTATTTTCTGATTATATTAAAAGTGTATGGGGACTTACCTGGTGGTTACTTACTTACTCCAGTGGTTAAGACTTTGTCTTCCAGTATAAGAGTTATGGGTTCGATTCCTGATTGGGGAGTTAAAATCTCACATGCTTGTCAGCCAAAAAACCAAAACATAAAAAAGAGGCAATATTTTAACAAGTTCAATAAAAACTTTAGAAATGGTCCACATTAAAAAAAAACTAAAAAAAAATGTTTTTAAGGTATGACCATTTAAAGTACCAATCAGTACAGAATAATGTAAACATTGCCTGAAATTTGACTGCCATAAGATAACTATGCTATTATGCTGATAATCATTATTTTTTGCATTTCTTTATTTCAAAATCACTGCAGATGGTGACTGCAGCCATGAAATTAAAAGACGCTTACTCCTTGGAAGAAAAGTTATGACCAACCTAGACAGCATATTCAAAAGCAGAGACATTACTTTGCCACCAAAGGTCCATCTAGTCAAGGCTATGGTTTTCCCAGTGGTCATGTATGGATGTGAGAGCTGGACTGTGAAGAAGGCTGAGCACCGAAGAACTGATGATTTTGAACGGTGGTGTTGGAGAAGACTCTTGAGGGTCCCTTGGACTGCAGGGAGATCCAACCAGTCCATTCTAAGGAGATCAGTCCTGGGTGTTCTTTGCAAGGAAAACTAAAGCTGAAACTCCAGTACTTTGGCCACCTGATGCAAAGAGTTGACTCATTGGAAAAGACCCTGATGCTGGGAGGGATTGGGGGCAGAAGGAAAAGGGGACGACAGAGGATGAAATGGCTGGATGGCATCACCGACTCGATGGATGTAAGTTTGAGTGAACTCCGGGAGTTGGTGATGGACAGGGAGGCCTGGCGTGCTGGGATTCATGGGGTCGCAAAGAGTCGGACACGACTGAGCGACTGAGCTGATTCATTTAAATATATATTCAATACTTTTGATCTGTGAGATATATATGTATATCATTTGTGAGATATATATGTCACAGGCCACATCCTGCCTTGAACACTATGCTTTATAAACAGGGAATTGTTTACAGTCTCCTGGCACATACCATGTTGTTCCATCTCTCTGTCTTTGTGCCCTAAACCCTAAACCCTGTGCTAGTTTCCTAGGGCTAAAGTAACAAAGCACCACAAACTGGGTGCCTTGAAAGAGTAGAACTTTATTCTCTTACAGTCCTGAAAGCTGGAAGTCTTAAATCAAGGTGTTGGCAGGGCCATCGTTCTTCTAAAACCTCTAAGAGAGAATCTTTCCTGGCCTCTTTCAGCTCCTGGGTGGCCCCAGGCGTTCCTCGGCCTGTACGGCATAATGCAGTCATTGTCTTTGCCTTCATCTGTCTGTCTTCCCCTGTGTCTGTGTCCATGTCCTCACATGGTATTTACCCTGTGTGTCTTGTCAATGTGTCCATATTTCCCTCCTTTCAAGAGGCTCCCTTACTCTAGCGTGACCTCATCTTAACTAAGTACAGCTACAATGACTGTTTCCAAATAAGATCATACTCTGAAGCACTGGGGGTTAGGACTTTAATATTTCTCTTAGGATGACACAATTCAGCCCATAACATACCTTTTTCCATTTTTTTTACCTGAACAACTTCTCTTCAACCTTCACACTTCAGCCAAGGCATTATCTTTCTGAGAAAGTTTTCCCCGAAGCCCCTAGGTGAGCCTGTGTGTTTCCACAGTGGTTTTATCAGCATGGCCCATTTTATGAGAATTATCTGTAAATAAATGATTTTCCTTACTTAAACAGAACCCCCTTGAGGGTAGGGACTATAGCTTCCATCTTTACTTTATATGCCCAAAATTTGTCTCACATTAATTAGTTCAAGACTAAGTGGTCTGGCAGAGAGGCGATAGCAGCCCACTCCAGTATGCTTGCCTGGAAAATCCTATGGATGGAGGAGCCCATGGGGTCGCTAAGAGTCGGACACGACTGAGCAACTTCACTTTCACTTTTCACTTTCATGCTTTGGAGAAGGAAATGGCAACCCACTCCAGTGTTCTTGCCTGGAGAATCCCAGGGATGGGGGAGCCTGGTGGGCTGCCGTCTGTGGGGTCGCACAGAGTTGGATACAACTGAAGCGACTTAGCAGCAGCAGCTGCAAGTGGGCTGGAGGCTCAAAAAAGTTTATTCCTCTGTTCACCAAATGAGAATGTTTTTCTCATTTTGATGGCTCATCTGCATTCCAGCTTGCAGGAGAGGAGGAAAGAAACTATGGAAAAACACAAGACCAGGGTCTTAAAGTTCAGACCCCAAGTGGCTCGCCTTACTTGTACTCACATTCTGTTAGAACTTAGTCACACATGGCCACTTACTTAAAAAGGGGTCTGGAAATATGTCTTCAGTGGAGCAGCTATAAATTACTTTTCAACTCTGTTATAGTTCCACAACCCCTTATCTGCGAGTTCTGGAATCTCAGCAAGTTCTGAATAATCAAAAGCTTTTACTGAAGTTTCATGCAAACTCATTTGGTGGCAAAATCTGACTTGAAATGACATGAGGCATCTATCAAGACAAGTTATAGGCTTTATTTAACTCATCTAGAATGAATATTAATGGGTTTTGTTGCAGAAGTGTCAATATATTTGATTAAGTTCTGTTTCCCCAGCCCCCAAGTGAATTGGCCACAGGTATACATATGTCCCCCGCATCCTGAATTCCCTCCCTCCTCCCTCTCCACCATATCCCTCTGAGTTGTCCCAGAGCATCGGCTTTAGGTGCCCTGCTTCATGCATTGAATAGATGGCCATGCAGGATCTTTAGTTGCGGCACTTGGAATCTAGTTCCCTGACCAGGGACCAAACCTAGGCCCCCTGTATCAGAAGCTCCGTGTCTTAGACATTGGACCACTAGGGAAATCCCTGTTAGTTGGTTTTTATAGGTGTTCATTATCAAGTTGAGAATATTCCCTTCTACTCCTATTCTTCTGAGAAGTTTTTGCTTAATCATAAAATGGATGTTGAATTTTTTCAAATGTTTTTTCGGCATCAATCGATAAGATCATGTGGTTTATATTCTTTATACTGTTAAGATGGTGGATTACATTGTTTGATTTTTGAGTATTAAATCAGCTTCCCATCCATGAAATAAATTTCTCTTGTTCATGTTGTATATTTCTCTTTATATTTTGCTGAATACTATTTGGTAATATTTTGTTAAAGATTTATGTATTTATATTCCTTAGGGACTTTGATCTATAGCTCTGTGTGTGTGTTTGGGTACTGTCTTTATCTCAGTATTAGGGTAATATTAACTTCATAAAATGAATTGGTAAGTAGTCTTCTTCTTCTGTTTTCTGGAAAAGACTATGTAGAATATAATTCTTCTTTAAATGTTTGGTAGAATTCTCCAGCGAAACTATCTAGGCCCGGAAATGGAAGAAGTAGGGGGTTTTGATTATAAATTCAGTTTTCTTAATAGTTATAGAATTATTAAAACAAACAACCTCTTTCATACCACATGAGTTGTAGTAGTTAGTGTTTTTTGAGGAATTGGTCCATTTCATTTAAATTGTCAAATTTATGTGTGTAGAGTTGTTCATACTGTATTTGTTTCCTATGACTGCTGTAACAAATTAATGGCTTAAAACAATAAAAATTTATTATCTCACATTTCTGAAGTCCAGAAATTCAAAACAGTATTAATGAAGCGAAATCAAGGTATCGGAAAGACTATGCTTCCTCCAGGGAAGCACCCATTCCTTGCCTTTTCCGCCTTCCAGTGGCAGCCAGTATCCTTGCTTGTGATCACATTGCTTCAACTTCTCCTTCCAATGTCACATTACCCTCTCTTCATTCTATGTCAAATCTCCCTCTGCCTCTCTAAGGACACTTGTGATTGCACTTAGGGCCTACCATGGTAATCCCCTCACCTCAAAATCCTTACTTAATCATACTCACATATTTCCTAAATGAGCCAATATTTTCAGGTTCCTAATATCTTCGTAGGCCATTATTCAGCCTACTACATACCATCCCTTGATTATTCTTTTCAGGTCTACCGGGGTCTGGAGTGATATCTCCTGTTTCATTCTTAATATATGTTTCTTCCCTCTTTTAAATTTGTTGATTGTGCTAGAGGTTTATTGATCTTTTTTAATAATCAGCTCCTTGTCACATTGGTTTTCTTTTTCTTTTCAGTTTCCTGTCACTGTCTTCTTTTTTGCTTTCAGTTTTATGAATTTATGCTCTTTATTATTTCCACTTGCTCTGGATTAATTTTACTCTTCCTCTTTTCCCCTAGGTTCTTGAGTTGAGAGCTTTGATAATTGATTTGAGATGTTTCCTCTAATTTTACACTAAAAAATATATTCATTTGGTGTTACAAACTTCTTTCTCAATGGTGCTTTAGCCAAATTTTGATACTGTATTTTCATTTTCACTCAGTTCATTATACTTTTAAATTTCACTTGATAATTCCCTCTTTGACTCATATATTATTTAGAAGTATGTTGTTTAGTTTCCAAGTATTTGGAGATTTTTCTGTTACCTTTTTGTTATTGATTTCTATTTTGGTTCCATTATGGTCAGAGAACATGTTCAGTATGATTTCAATTGTTTTAAATTGACTGAAATTTGTTTTATGGCCAATAATGTGATTTATCTTGGTATATATTCCACGGACACTCAAAAACAATGAGGATCTGCTGTTATTGCATGGAAGTTTCTGTTAGTAGGGCTTCCCAAGTGGTGCTAGCAGTAAAAAAAACTGCCTGCCAATGCAGGAGACATAAGAGATGTGGGTTCGATCCCTGAGTTGGGAAGATCCCCTGAAGATGGGCATGACAACTCACTCCAGTATTCCAGTATTCTTGCCTTGCCTGGCGGGCTACAGTCCATTGGGTTGCAAAGAGTTAGCAACTTAGCAAGCATGCGTCTGTTGATATCTATTAGGTCCTATTGGTTGATGGTGGTATTGAATTCTTCTTTACTTTTGTTGATTTTCTGTCTAGTTGAAGCCTGTGGATAGGACTTTAAATGAGAGAAATATTTAAAATAGGGGGATAGCAATCAGGCACAGGAAAAGGAAGTGACTCAACCAGGTAGTGGGCCAAGGAATAGAACATCCTCACCCAGCTGTTTTTTCCATACCCTGGGAAAAAAGAATGCAGTTTTTCTCCCCTTTTTACAAGATGCTATTGAAGTCCTTTTTTCTGTAGATGTCCTGCCAGTGGCGTGGAAGCAGTTCAGAGTGGGGAAGAGCGCATCATCATGTTGGAACTGGACACCTATAGAGTTCCCTGTGCTATTCAGGAGGTCCTTATTAGTTATCAGCTTTATGTAGTGGGTATATGTCAATCCCAATCTCCCAATTTATCCCTCCCTACTCACTATTTTTATTTTTTCATGTTCACACACACACACACTTGTCCCTTGTGGAAGGGCCACGCCATCACACATCCGCTCGCAGCCCTGGGCTTGCCTCTGGTCTCTGGTTTCTGAAGAGCTTTTTCCCTCTTCCTAGTCCTCACCCCACGCCTCCCTGCTGGCAGCCGGAGCTCTGAGAGTGCTGGGTAGTACAGCAAATTCTCTGAGCTTCTGTGAAGGCCCTTGAACTTTGTTCTCAAATGGCAATCCACTCCAGTACCATTGCCTAGAAAATCCCATGGACAGAGGAGCCTGGCAGGCTGCAGTCTGGGGTCGCAAAGAGTCGAACACGACTGAGTGACTTCACTTCACTTCACCCTCATCTCTGGCTGGATTTGTGGGTTCACAGCTAAATTCAAGGTCAGAGTTCCTCCACCACTAGCTTTAACTCCTGCTCTAACCTCCTCCATCCCTTTCCAGAGCCCTCCCAGCTTAGGGAGGGGGAATCTGAATCAAGGCTGCACCAGCCACTCCTCCCCAAGCTGTTAAGGAGGAGAACTGAAGCTGCATGCTGGACTGTCTCACAACTGCAACCAAGAGCAAAACGGACGGGTTCCCCTCAGACTATATTATCCCCAGAGGCTGCACAATTCAGGCCATCATCAAGGGTACCTACCCTTGGGAATTCAGCACCTGGAGGTAAATGGGTATTTGCCTTGGAAAGATCCAAGGAAGCCTGGAAAACCATTTCCTTCCATCCTTCATGCTGTGGAGGTGGCCTACACACTGAGACAGGAGGCCAGGACCAAACCTCTGATGAAACTCTTTGCTCCAGGAACATGGAGCCTCCTGATCTCACACCATAGCAGGCCCCTGACAGCATGGCTTGGTCTCGCCTGGTGCACAAGCCCTTTGCTGGCCTGGTTTGGGAGTTCCCCTCCAAGCTTCTCCCAGGCACATACCCTTTCTGCCTCTCTCTGTCTCTCTCTTTCTCTTTCTGGCTTTCACTCTCTCTCCCTTTTTCTATCTTTTAAAATCTGCTTTCTTCCTCCTTTCTGGTATCCTCCATCCTTTTCCTATCTTTCCTCTTTCTTTAGCTCTCTCCCATCTTTTGCTCTGTTCTCTCTCCCCTCCTATTCCTTCATTTTCCTATGATCTCCAAAACACATAGCTTCTTCTCAGAGCTGATTCTCTTTGACAAATGAGGCATTGGTCCAGTGGAGTAATTGTTCAGGTGACCTTAAATTTGCATTGCTAGCACCCCACTCCAGTACTCTTGCCTGGAAAATCCCATGGACGGAGGAGCCTGGTGGGCTGCCGTCCATAGGGTCACAAAGAGTCGGACACGACTGAGTGACTTCACTTTCACTTTTCACTTGCATGCATTGGAGAAGGAAATGGCATGAGTCCAAGCTGCATCACTAAAGCGGCAAGATCCTTGAATATAGGGGTGGGTCTTACCTCTTTTATGTCCCCAAAGAGCCCAGCACGTTGTCTCGCCCCTGATAATTACTCAATAAACACTTATTAGTAAAATCATGATTTTTATATTATTGTCAAAAAAGTGGCTACATGAGTAAGTAAGTAGATAAGTAATTACTATATTACCATGGTGGAGAAGGCAATGGCAACCCACTCCAGTACTCTTGCCTGGAGAATCCCATGGACAGAGGAGCCTGGTAGGCTGCAGTCCATGGGGTTGCTAGGAATCAGACAGGACTTCACTTTCACTTTTCACTTTCATGCATTGAAGGAAATGGCAACTCACTCCAGTATTCTCCAACTTGCCTGGAGAACCCCAGGGATGGGGGAGCCTGGTGGGCTGCTGTCTATGGGGTCACACAGAGTCAGACACGACTGAAGTGACTTAGCAGCAGTAGCAGCAGCGTATTACCATGGTGATTTTCATTTTCATAAACACAATCTGGAAAGACACATAAGAGATAATCGCAGCAGTTTCCTCTAAGGTGACAGGGCTATGGTGAGAACGGGGAGATGGAGACACTGTGGGAGGGAGATTTTTCACTTTATACATTCTTATAATTTTTAAAAACCATTTGAATGTATTTCTCTTTAAAAATCAGAAAGGTTGCTGAAGTGATTTAGCCACTGGGGTCTATTCCTGATTAAGTCCCTGCACTGACAAGGTGACAACATCCACAAGCTGTCTTCAGCCCATCACCTCTAGGGCAAGTGGCAGGGCTGCCCTGCAGAAGGTTATAAAACTCCACTTGATATATGGAAGGCCACGGGTGGGAGGGTGGGAAGAATCAAAAAAAGGATAGAAAAAGGGATTTTCTTTTCAACCAGCAAGTGGCAACTCTGTTTTACTTAAGGCATGTTTGCATTATGTACAAAAATTTTAAATGAAAATCTAGAAAGAATATACAGAAGTCTTTTGCAGGAAAAATTTAACTGACCACTGCTTCTGCTGCTGCTAAGTCGCTTCAGTCATGTCCGACTCTGTGCGACCCCATAGATGGCAGCCCACCAGGCTCCCCCGTCCCTGGGATTCTCCAGGCAAGAGTACTGGAGTGGGTTGCCATTGCCTTCTCCACCATGGTAATATAGTAATTACTTATCTACTTACTTACTCATGTAGCCACTTTTTTGACAATAATATAAAAATCATGATTTTACTAATAAGTGTTTATTGAGTAATTATCAGGGGCGAGACAACGTGCTGGGCTCTTTGGGGACATAAAAGAGGTGAGTAAGACCCACCCCTATATTCAAGGATCTTGCCGCTTTAGTGATGCAGCTTGGCAGACTCATCCACAAATAACCACACTGTGCTTTAGATTAGGTTGCTGAAGTGTATTTTAAACATCCACACTCTATCTTAAAGCTGAATGTTTAAAATCAGCAAAGTCAGAGGCAATGAGAGCACAAAGGAGTGAGGAGACTAAACATAACCTGACCACTCAGGGGAGAGGGAGAATCTGAGCTGAACTTCGAGAAGTGGACAGAGTTGAGGGTGGGGTTGCATGCGGTCAAAGATCGGACACCGAAAAGGAAGTAAAAAGTAGCAGCTTAGGGGGCTGGGAGAGGTAGTGTATTCATGGGAAGCATACAGAATGTGGGCTCAACAACTTGGGTTCAAGTCCTGACTCTGCCACTGTGAGCTAATAGGTTCTTCATTTGTAAAGTGGGAATAAAAAGTATTATCTCCCAGCAAGATTACAAGGATTAAATGAGGCAACATTAGTGCGAATGCTGTAAAAAACTAAGGACTATACAGTGTGAATTGTTACGGCTACAAAGGAAAACAGGAATTTGATCTTAAATGGGCTGGGGAGGAGACAGGGCATAAGGCAGAATTTGGCTTTATTCCAAAGACCTTAAAAAGGGGAACACTGAAGAGTTTGGGATAAAGAAGTGACTTCCAGGAGTGAGGAGAAAAAGAGCAACAGTGGCAGGACAGGCGTTCCATTAAGTGCTGCAAGGTGGGGTCAAAACCTTCTCTCTGTTACCAATGAAAGGCAACCACATATCAAATGAAGTTTTACTTAATTATAAAAATAGTTTGAGCAAACTCTGGGAGATGATGAAGGACAGGGAAGCCTGGCATGCTGCAGTCCATGGAGCTATAAACAGCTGGACACAACTGAGTGGCTGAACGACAGTTTTACTTTTGAATGCCGAGTCGGTTGTATGATGTGTAACTGTGATAGTGTCCTTGAATATATTGATTTATTCATTCTTTGTGTATTTATTCATTCAACCAACATTCATCCAGCACCTACCAAGAGTCGGGACTTGTGACTCTGAAGTCAAGCTATCAAGCTAAGCTGTGAGAAGCGAGTGAAGAGGGTCTAAGTTCTACAACCTCTTAGTTCTGTCCCACTGTCTCTCTGGAACATCATGGAACGGAAAGCAAACCCAGAACCTGAAAGAAGCCGTCCTCTTCCTTGAATCTCAAGGTCAACAGTACTCAGATCTTTCTCTAATTTCTAGCTCCCTGCAGCCAGAAAGGATCAACCAAAGCAGGACTGAGGACCGCAGAAGTGTCAGGTTGAGAGGGTGAAGTGATGGTGCCATCAGCATCAGTTCAGTTCAGTCGCTCAGGCATGTCCAACTCCTTGCGACCCCATGAACTGCAGCACGCCAGGCTTCCTTGTCCATCACCAACTCCCAGGGTTTGCTCAAACTCATTCCATCGAGTCGGTGATGCCATCCAACCATCTCATCCTCTGTCATCCCCTTCTCCTCCTGCCTTCAATCTTTTCCAGCATCAGGGTCTTTTCCAGTGAGTCAGTTCTTTGCATCGGAGTTTCAGTTTCAGCATCAGTCCTTCCAGTGAATATTCAGGACTGATTTTAGATCGTAAGATTAGCCGAGAGAAGCCCAGGACAGAGAATTCTTTTCCCGGCAACTGGGATTTGGTGATGTGTCAATACCTGGTTCTCCCTTTGAAGATTCAAGACTGGAGGAGAATGCCTCATTCCCGCTTCCTTTCTCTCCAGATGCTCCGGCAGCTTTGACGTTTCCTGCTCTTACAGACCAGAGGATATGGATTGAGGTGTGGTACAAAACGCAGGGCAAGCCTCATCAGCCTCTTTCATGAGTCAGGGTGGCAGAGGTGGCCCCCTACAGCACCACCACTAGAAAACCCCTTGGCAACGTGGTGGCAGACTTCCCAGCCTGGAGTCACACTTTCACCCGAGAACTTTGCCAAAAATTTTGGGGCCACAGAAACATTCAGTAAAATAGTAATGAGGCATATTGAAACACTTCCAAGGAAACCTTCTCAAGGACAAAATGTTTTTGTTGGGGAAGAGCTTATATTGATCACCTAAATCATCTCTAAAATGAAACAGCAATCAGGCTTTCTTGGTTACTGACAATTGGGTTAAAGGAGAAGCTCCCCCAGAGAAATACTTGTTTTGCACATGAATGGGGAATCCTTTGTTTTAAAGCCAAGGCTTAATGTCCAGGAATGTGCCATTAGGAAGGGAGACAGCTGATTCCTAGGTCCAAGGCTTACGAAGTAGTTCAGTCAGTGAGGCCAAGAATGCCCCATCTTGGACCATGCTGACAAGGAGATGAAACTGGTTTGATTGTCACCTATACACACACTTCACAAGAGTCTGCGGTGGCAAGTTTTCAGATCTCCCATGTCTCAGACACATGGCCCAGACATGCGATGAAAAATTCTATTAGACACAATGGCATCATTTTCTTTTGGGCCTTGAGATGTTAAAACAACAGAAAATTTAGATGTGTTCATTTTGAAGGAGTCTGAAGAAAATAAGGTTGTCCCAGGTGGAGTGTCAGAGTAAGGAGAGACAGAAAGACACAGCGTGTGCCCCCAAATTCCCAGAGGAACACAACTCTGGGGCAGTTTTAGATAAGTGATGTAAATTGTGACACTACATGAAATCAGCCACAAAGAGTTGTAAGACATCTATTTAATGGCAACTATGCAAAATTCATGTTAGTTGTTAAGACAGAAACCAAAACTCAGAATTTTTTTTATATTTTGCAGCTGAAAATGAACGTTCAACTTCATCTCTAGGGGAGATCCCTCCCATGTCTAAGTACCAGGTCCCCCAACCCCCATGCCCCCAACTCCAAACATTTAGATGAGATCTCTTCTGGCAGGCTGTCCTGTGCAAGTAACTGCACCTGGTTCAATTCATGGCTAATTCTTGACTCGACCATTTGGGCCATGTCCTTAAGTGTCCCTTTGACTTGGCCAGAGCATACCCAGGTCTGCATGGGACAAAGTTCATTGATAATTGGATAGCTCAGTCAGGAAGATCATCCAAGATATTGGATGGGGGTAAAGAAACTCTATGGGGGCATAAAAACTGGCTCAACCCTGAAAAATTGCTGTGAAATATCTCCCCTTCTGCCATTCAAATTTCTCAGACTTGTTCTCACAGCTGCACAGGAAAGGGACTTCCCTAGGGTCCAGTGGTAAGATTCTGTGCTTCCACGGCAGGGAAGCCTGAGTTTGATCCCTGGTTGGACAACTAAGATCCCATATGTGTGGTCAGGGAAAAAAAAAAAAAGCTGCACAAGAGAGAGTTAGAGGAAAAAGCCAATGAGTAGAGGCTCTTCTCACCTCCAAAAGCAACAAGTACTGCCTCCAGGGTATTCATTTACTTCCTCTATAAAATGGGCAGATTTTTTTCCCTCTCCTGTACATCACTGAACCACATGAGATAAAAGATGTGAATGCACACAAGTACTTGGAAGAATTAAAAAGCACCTTATAAACGTAAGAGGCCTTGTTCCTCCACCATAGCTGGGACTTGAATCCAGCCCACCGACTGGAAATCCAGTGCTCACTCCACTGTACCACAGCCGCTGAGCATCAAGGTGAGCTCTGTCTCGGGGCCACGACAGGGCCATCCCAAGGCAGTCGGTGAGAGCCTATGAGCTGTGCTGACCCGCTGGGATGGGGGCATGTGACTCAGGAAATACAGGCAGATCTTCTCGCTCTCAGATCCTGGGCTCAGGGTGTCGCTGCAGAAATAATGCTGGGTTTCCATTCTCTTTAATATTAATATGTATATAGTGTTCTCTCCACGCCCCAGATTAGGATGTGTAGCTGGAAATTAGCATTCCATTCCAACACACTGTGGCACATTCACTTTGGGGGTTGAAAGGATGGTTTTTAATAAGCTGGCTCTGGGTACCTGTCACCAGTAACGGAAGTTCTGCCTGGGAAGATAGATTGCTTCTTGTTAAAAGACCACAGGGCTGTAAATTTCCCAAGTCATAACTCAGCATCCAAATTAGGACTCAAGAGAATCACTTCCATCTTCTAGCACTAAGCCCTGGGCCCTGCTGATCCTGACCATTGACCTCAGTCATAGTTCTTCTTTGCCCTGACTCACTGCACTTGCATTTGGGGGGAGTTTGCTGACATCCACATAGGCATAACTTGCAGATGTGACTGGAGCAGTGGAGGGAGGCTAGAGGAAGAGCCAGAGCCATGAGTTTTGATGCTCTGCTGTCAGCAAACTCAAATCTCTGCTGTCCCAAGGATCCAGGTCATCAAGACTTCAAAATAAGCTCTTTCTAGAAATTCAAGCAAAAGTAATCATACCCACTCCATTAATGTTAGATTTTCTTGCTCTTAAATCTGACCGCTTGTACTTGTTTAGTCGCTAAGTCCTACTCTTTTGCAACCCATAGTTCACCAGGACCCTCTGTCCATGGAATTTTCCAGGCAAGAATAATGGAGTGGGTCGCCATTTCCTTCTCCAGGGGATCTTCCTGACCCAGGGATCAAATCCAGGTCTCCCGCACTGGCAGCTGGAGTCTTTACCACTGAACCACCTGGGAAGCCCCACTACTTGTACTAGTTGTGGGGAAGTGGGACTGGTCCATGGATGAAGTGACGTGAAGTGAAAGTTGCTCAGTTGTGTCCGACTCTTTGTGACCCCATGGACTATACAGTCCGTGGAATTCTCCAGGCCAGAATACTGGAGTGGGTAGCCTTTCCCTTCTTCCCAACCCAGGGATGGAACCCAGGTCTCCTGCATTGCAGGCGGATTCTTTACCAGCTGAGCCACAAGGGAAGCCTGGTCCATGGATAATTTAATTTTTATTTATTTATTTGGCTGTGTTGTGTGGCTTGCAGAATCTTGTTCCCACACCTTCACCCTTGGCAATTAAAGCACAGAGTCCTAATTGCTGGACCACCAGGGAATTCCCAATAATTTGATTTTTAAAAATACCACATAGCTGGTAAATTTAAACATATATTTACCCTGTAATCCAGAAATTCTATAGGAAATGAATCAATTTATCCACCAAAAGATCTGTTCAAGAATATTCATAATAGCCTAAAATAGTAACAACTCAAATGTCCATCAAGAGGTGAATGAAATGGAATAGCATAGAGCAATGTAAAAGAATAAACTGCTGATACACACTACAACACAGATTAATTGCACAGACATTTTGTTGAGTGACATAAACCAGACACAAAAGAGGTCTGTACTCTGTACTGTATGCCTCTTTACTCGAAGTTCAAGAACAGGCAACACTAATCCGTAGCAACAAAAACCAGAATGGCAACTATCTCTGGAATATTATACTGGAAAGGGGCAGGAGGGAACCCACAGAGGTGCCAAAAATGTTCTAGATCTTGTTCTAAACAGTGGTTACTTGGGTAATTACTCCCTGAGCAACATACTTAAGATTAATGCACTTTACTGAATTATGCTATACCTCAAAAAGTCAGGGAAAACCAAAACACCCACAGTATATTCCTCTAACATGAAAAAATATGTGATGTCTTTCTTCATCAGATATTAAAAATCCAACTTTATCCTAAGTGAAAAAACAATTAAAAAATTAAAATCACTGCCGAACAGTGTGCAGTGATTGTAGCAGTCTTCTAGCTGAAGCACATCAGGAAGCAACTGTGGTGACAAATAGTTTGAAGGGGTTTTTTCTTCTCCTCCAGCATCCCAAGGATGAAGCATATGTTCTGGCCAGCACACAGCATCACACAAGATCGTGCCAATAAAACCAGACCAAATACCAGACACCACTCCACTACCTCTCAGATCCTCCTTGGGGGAGCAGTTGTCCCTCCCGCCTCCTAGTTCAGCTTGTTATCTTTCTTTTAAAGTGAAAATGTGGGTTACAAAATGAATCCAAAATGAATCTTTCTGAAATTCAACTTTTATTTCATTATATGTAAAGCACTCCACTTTTATTTCACGTGATCATGTTAGCCAAGTTGGTTATTTACGCATTAATTTTAACTGCCTTTATAAACCTTTTCTAGCCTATTTTTATTAGTACCTTCTATTTGCAAGGAAAATTCAAAGCCACGTGAATTAAGTGTAACTGAAAAGTCTTTACCTAACATGGGGTTGGGGGAAGGACCAAGTTCTTTTCTTGTTTGTTTTCTGCTCATCACTAGCTTTTCAATATTGACTTCATGTTTCTATGAAATAAAGAAAATATCCCGGCACAGGGTGAACAGCCCCAGTTTGGGTTGGTCCCCACTCCTTTCTCACTTCCTCCACCTACCTATTTTCTGCATTGTTCCTTTTCTATGTAAATAGATATAGGCTCTCAGGTGGGGGAAAATGTTAAAATTAAAAAGTAAATTGCACAAATCTTAAATGTTCAGCCAAACGATTTTTTTCACATGAATACACACTGGTGGAACCACCATCTTAATCAAAACAGTATTTCCAGCACTCTAGCAGGCCCAGTTTCATTCCTTCTCACCTGATACCTAGGAGAGGGAAATTTTAACCTAAAATTTTTGAAACACTCTATTTGAGGGAGATTCAACTCTTACCTTCCTACCAAACACATGTAGGGTCATAACAGTGTTCTCTTTCTTATGAATTATTTTAAACAGTAAACATGGAAATGATCAATAATTAGAGAAATGCTTATCTAAATAATGGTGCACTGGATACTATGAGATCATTAAAATGATGTTTTTGAAAAATGATTAATGACACTGGGAAATGTTCTAATATTAAGTTAAAAGGCAAAGTTCAAAAATGTTCACAAGGAATCTGAATTTTGAAATTACACATATTTGCAAGGAAAAAAAACAACTAAAGAAAATACAACAAAAGATTCACTTTGGTAAATTTTGGATGGTAGGATATGGGGTGGTATTATTTTCTTTATACTATTTTTTAAATATTTAAAAAATTCTTGACAATGAAAATGTGTTACTTTTCTAACCAGGAAAAAAAGTTTTTTTTTTAAATGTAGGGACAACCTAAATGACCAACACTAGGGAAATGCTAAATGATGACAACTCATTACGTTTCATATTATACATTTTAAGTGGCATTTAGAAGACTGGAATAGCTTGGGAAATTGCTTGTAGTGTAGTAAATGTAGTGCGTTTTTAGACTCAAGATAGAATATATATATATATTATATATATATATATATATAAGTTGGGGAGTGGAAAGACAAAAGTAACAAATCACAGTGGTTGCAAATTATAAAACATGAGATCTGGAATGCAGAATGAGGAAAAATTCAGAGGGTTGTTTATTAAAAGTTTTTAGAGTTTGTGTGTATTTAAAGCCCTATGTTATATTTTCCTGAATAAGGTTTTTTTTTATTTTCCACTTAGAGCTTTTTTTCCTTTTTTTTTTTTTTAAGGGCTGGAATGTTGGGGGTAATTATTTCAATGTTTTTAATCTGAAGCTTTTGGGGTGCAGTGTAGATGTGGCTTCTTTTACTCTACATCAGATTCCAAATAAAATGTTGTACCAAATAAACACTGTAAACCCTTAACTTTCATAAATGCCAGAACAGAACTAACGAAAAACAACCCAAGTGTCAAAGACTTAAGACCATTCTGAGAAGCACACTCCACGAGGCCTTCGCATTTATTTTTCCAAATAAACGGCTTCCTTTTAAATGGAGTTATTTTTCCTCTACAGAGCTGAGGGGATGGGCGGGCGGGCCTGTGAGAACCGAACAGCAGACTAAAGAACAAAAGGCTTTCTGGAGGCTTCGCCACCCCCCGCAACCCCACCCCAATCCCGACTGTTAGGACCCTCCTGATCCGGATGACAGCGGTGGCCCCACTTGCCCTGAGAGACGCCGGCCAGATCCGTGAACTTGACCGAGGCGCCCACGCCTCTTTCCCCCAAAGGTCAGACAAAGGGAGAGGGGTTGGCTGAGTTCCCTTCAGGGCCCCATAGACCGGGGGATCGAAGGCTGGGGAGGAAAATGAGACAAAAACCCTCCTCGGTCCTAGTCCTCCGACAAGTTAAAGCCAAGTAGGGGCGGGGTAGGGGGAGCTGCGGTTGAACGCGGAGAGCAGTGTTCTGATAGCTCTCTCAGGCCCCTTTTCCGGTATGCGGGTGAGGATCTGCCTCCGAGCACTTTATCTGGCCTCAGGTTCGGAGGCCGGGAGCTTGTCGTAAGCTTGCCCGGGTTTGGTGCCTTCTCTGCGGCTCGCCAAGCTGTCCCGGATCCTCGCGGGGAGGGAAGCTCAGAGCTGCCCCGCCTCTTCTGCCCGCCCAGCGCGCCCAGTACCCCTTACAGTGGGTTTTTCTGAGCCAGAAAAGACCCCGGGATCGTATCTTTTACCCTCCCTCGTTTAGGGATCCTGGATTCTTTTGAAAAAGAGGAAACAAAAACACTAATACGGTCTCAGCAGGCCGCTCTGCGCAGCCTCCGCCGGCGCCAGGGAAGCACGCGCCAGGAGTCCTGGGTCCCTCGGAGCGCTCCCCAGGCCAAGGATGGGGGGCGACCCATTTACCAAGCCTGCTTCCGGATCATGGGACACTGGGCCCAGCGGGGCTCGTCGGCCGCCGGCTGGAGTTGTGCTGCCCAAGGAGGGGCGCTTTTAAAATACAGACGGGACAGCCTAGGGTTGACCTACTTCAATCTTCTCTAATAATTCCTCTGCTGTAGCTATTCGTTTGCTCTTTACGCATTTGCCTTTCCAGGTCATTTTTTTTTTAAGTGTGGGGAAATTTACTGTCAAAAATAGAGCGTATGGATTATGCATGAATGAAAATGAAAATTAACATTACGTTGATTCTGACTAAAGTATTGGTCTAACCTGTCATAAGGCCTCAATAATCGAATTTTTAAAATGCAGATCTGGCGAAGTTTCCGCGGAACACAAAATGCCAAAACCCGTGGCTAAAGCAATGCAGGCTTGGGTGGGAGAAGGCCGGGTCTCAGGCGTTCCGGATCCTTCCACAATCCTCTTCCGCCACCTTTCCCTCCACCCCCTCCCTGTCTCGGTCCAGCTTCCAGAGGGGTGAAGGAATGTTTATGGTCTGGCTCAAGTTCAATGACAGAATTCTGCTTGGAGGGGGAAGGGCGACGAACTTAACCAGACAAAGACCGAGGTCAGGTCTCCGGCGGGGGAGACAGGCTGAACCCATTTAAGATGGGGCGCTGGGAGTCCACGCCGGGTACCTATTTCTCTCTTCAAGAGCTGGCTCGGCCTGGTGCCTGCGCTGTGCGGCCCGTAGCTCTTGGCACGCCAAGTGGTGCACGCCTAGGTAAGAACCCGGTGCTCACAGTCTGAATGGGCGCCGCACGGGCTTCGCCTAACGTCCAGGACCCAGTAAGGACACGCTTACTTTCTTCCCTCCCGGCCCCACCCTAACCAGAGCCGAGGTCCAGACCCCTCTCCCCCAGAGACTCTTCTGCCCCCTCTTCCGAGTTTTGCTCACATCTTCCCACCCGGATTTGGTGTTCTAAGCATCTTTCAGGTCCTTCTCCAGCATAGATTGTTCTGGAAAGCCTCTCCAGATGCCGTGAGAGTGAATCGTTCTCGGTCTCCGTTCTCCCTGAGTAGGCGTTTCCCCCACCTTACAATGTCAGAGATCACAGAAAACAGCCCCCCCCCCGGGGTCAGGGGACATATGAAGAAACTACAGACCCAGGATCTGCCAGTGACTGAGAGGCAGAGCGCCAGAGAGCGTCGGTAGTGAAGGGAGATAGTATTTCCACTGTATTTCCTCTAGCCTTCCACTTCAAGGGATGGTTTTGCATGCAGCAGGCACTCGATAAATGTGTGATGGATTAAAGTAAATTTCCGCTTGTGTTTAATCCCCTGTGGTTGCACTTATCCAAATTGGGGGGCTCGAGTGCAGCTCGGTGACCTCAAACGATGGCTCCAGATAGAAAGTTTGTGTCTAGAGAGACCTTGTGAGAAGAGGTATATTGGGAGTGGGGGAGAGGCTTGGCTTCCTGTTCTCTTGCAAACTCCTGCTTTGGGGGCTCTGCTTAGACTGTGACGCTGATGAAGTAACTAAGGCTTAGCCTCAACGTCCTCATTTTATAAAATGGGTTTTGTCTGTGTGGGGGCAGTCGCTCTGAGAGGGCATGGGCAGGAACCAGTGGGGGCAGGGTGGGTTGGGTGTATACAGATGGAGTGCGTCTGTATATTACCTTCTTCCCCATCCCCCCCTCCAAGACCAACAAGCTAGCAGTGTCAGTGGCTGAAGACATGGGCATGTGGCCCCCTGCTGCTTGTGTGCAAGTTTTGAGTCCCTGGGCACATATGCCAGCCATGGGCAACCCCTCTAGTTGCTCCTCAGATCCCAGAACTCAAAGAGCTCAACAGGGCACAGGAATGGCAGAAGGAAGGCAGCCGTGCGAGACTAAACTGCACTGATTTAGTTTTAGAGGGCCAGAGCCTCTCCCTTAAGGGTACATTAATAAATCATTATCATCAGGGTTAATTTTCACCCAGTTTTCAAAGTAAATGTTTTGTAAAGTATCACAGTTTAAATAAGAACAACACTAACAATAATATTAATGTCGTCTGTACCAAGATTCCATCCAGTCGGAGACAAACACAAGGTCCTATGGGCGGGCCTTGCTCTCCCAAGCCAGACTCTCCCCCGCTGAGGCCGCGCTCGCTTCCCGCGTTCTGCGAAGCAGCTTTCTTGGTCCCTTTTTGCCCAGGCGGCTGCCAGCCTTTTTAGGAAACAACGAGGAGGCGCCCGGCTGAATGGCCTCTTCGAGAGCCTGACACCCACCCTTCCCTGTCCGCAGTGACCGCGGAGTCCCCCTGAGTCCGGGGACAAACCCCCCCTTCTCCGACGGCTCCCTCAGCGGGTCTCCAGACCCAAAGAGCTTAAAGTCCTTGGCCACGCACGAATCAGCGGGCTTACCTTTTTAGAGAGAAGCGCATTCTTCAAAGTAGCAAAATGACTGGGTCTTGCTCTGAGAAACGGGAGCATAACACTCTTGCTCTCTCTGCCAAGGCCAGGGCTGGAATTCGGTGGGCTCCAAGGCTCGGGGCTGGGCCGGCGCCGACCTCCGAGTGGCGCAGGGCTCTGCTCTCGCGCACCTTGGGCTAGAGGAGGAAGGATCGCAGCGCAGCACAAGGGGCCCCCTCCCAGCAGAGCCTGGGGCGGGGCTCAAGGAGAGGGCGCACAGCCCCGGGCTCCCCACCTCGTGGCTGGAGCGCCCGCTCTCCACTACAGCCTCCTCGCCTCCCCAACCCGGCGTCTCTCGACAGTCTTCCGGTCGCTCTGGCTCTGCCAGCGCCGCTTGGCCTCCTCCCTCCTTCCCAAGGCCAGAAATGGGACCCCTTCCCTCACCTTCCTCCATCTTCCCATGAACAGTTGAGGAGAGTGGGGGTAGGGGCGGCGGGAACCACTGGCCAGAAACTTCACGTTCAACGGCCCTGTCCGCCGGCAGACGCGGCCTTTCCCTCCCCTTCGTCCCGAGGGTGATTGAACGCTGGCCTCTCCGTCATTTTGGAGGCATTTAGGGGAGGGAGACCCGTGATGGAACTCCTTCTTCTCCGTTAGCTCCGACCACCCCCACCCGCTTTCTACACAAAAGTAACTGGTAGCCGAGAAAGGAAGAAATGCTGGCATCAGATCGGCATTGGATGTTTTCAAATCTCTCCCCGGGCCCAGGCCAGCGCCTGGCGGGAGGGCCGGGCCGGCCCCTCTGCTTTCTTCCCCCTTTCCCCGAGAGGGAGTATTCAGGTGGGTGAGAAGGTACTATAAATTTCTTTCAAAAACAACGGAACCACTCCTTAGCCCTCTCCGCAACAGTTGCCTCCGCACTTTATTGCCAGTTTACGGTAACAGGTTCGGTTCGTGTAAATCACGTTTGAAGCTCTGGTGTAGACCGGAAGGGGGCACCGGCACAGAGGGTTCCCCCGGAAGGAAACCTAATTCAAGTGCAGCACTTAGGACCTTGAGTAAAACTTTAATAAAGAGGAGCAATGGGGGGGCTGGAGGAACGGAGGGCCGTCAGCTCCGCGTTGGAGGAGGGGGGCCGCGCCGTTCGGAGAACTGGGGGGGTCTTGATTTGGGCCTCTCTTCTGCCGCAGGGCAGCTACTGGTCCTCGAACCACTCAGAGCAGGGGTGGCTAGCTGGGGACGGAGGGGGAACGTGGCGGGGGCGGCTGGGACGGGGGTCACCACGGTGCCAACGTCGCCGGCTGCGGCTTCGCGAGTTCTAGGGTGGCGGCGAGCGTTTGCCCTCTTGCCAGTAAGGGACCCCGGAGCTGGCGCCCCGGGTTCGCTGTCCGCGGGGTTGCTTCGAGAACCTAGATTGGAAAAGAGCTTCCCGAGGTCCTGTCAACGCTCTTTTCCATTACCGCCTAATCCGTCCTCTTGAGGCCTAATAAAATCCGCCTGATTTGGAATTGGAAGTGATTTCGGTCCTGGAGCAGCGTAGACGCCACCCTCCAACCCTGTTTCGACATTTGCTGAGACTGAACTGCGAAGTTCCGTTCAGAGAAAGGGAGAGGGCGCAGAGGGCGGCCCGGAGTAAAAGCGCGCCTCGTTGGTGCAAAGACACTCGGTGTGTTTTCAGGTGTGTGTCTGTGCGCCTCTACGTTTATTTGTCATGGAAATGTCTGAATTTACCTATTTGAAAACGTTGTATTCACGCATTTCAATCTAAATTTTAGCGAAACACTCTTTCTTAATAGGTTAAAGTAGCCCTATTTAAAAAGCAAATAGCTACAGGCAAGTAAATGTAGCTACATGGATTTTGTTTTAGTTTAGACACAAACTAGTGAAAGATTTTTACATGGTCTCGGTGGAAGGGGGTATAATTCGCCTCGGTAGTAACACTGGGGTTTGGAAAGAGCTTCCGTAAAAGGGTTTAACACAAAGCGAAACTGAATAATTTTTTTTTTTTGGCACAGATTCCATACAAGTAAATGACTCGGGGCGGGGGGAAGCGGGGGAGAGGGGTTCGCGACGAATTGTTCTGGCGAGGAAGATAAATAGAATACTCCAGTGGAATGAAGACCTGGACCGAGGGCTGATGGCGCCGCAGCCTTGCTCCGGGTGCCTTGGCCACCCTGTTTTTTCTCTATTAGAGATCTCTTTTGCTGCCCTCCTAGCCTTCCTCCTGGGTCTCTCCGCCTATGGGTTGATACATTTGCCAGTACCCTGGCCCAATTTCAGGAGGCTCCGGGTCTGGGCGCTCTCACACGCGGCTACGAATGCCCCAACCCCGCAGGCCCGAGTCCCCAGGCTTTCGGAAGCCAGAGGCTCAGTTGAGCGGTTGTTAAAAAGCCGAGCCGACCAGCAAGTTTCTCTGAAATGGCGAGATTCTGCCGGAAGGGGGCGCCCTTGTCTTTTTAATAGGCCAAACTCACGTTGGTAGAGAAATAAATCTAAAATCCCACATCTTTTGTTTGTTCTTAAACTGTTGCGAGAGCATTACAGAGGAGCCCCGAAACTTTAAGTCCTTGATAACGTAATGGAGGCATTAGAGCCCCGGGAATTCAGAGTCTCGAGGCCCCTGACTGCAGGCCTCCCGAAGTCGCCTCTGGAAGTCCAAGTGGTAACCTAAAGCCTTTCCCCTCCCTCTGTAGGGAGCAAGCACCACGCGGTCTCCCCAATTTGTCCCACAGGCCACCTACCCATAGGCCTATCTGTCCTGAAGTCTCTCAATTTCTGAAGCGGCAAGGGAGGGGGGCTGCACCCACTAACCTTCGGAGTCTGCGGTATTAAAAATTACTAAAGATTGGGACTTCGCTTGAAGGAGAACGTGGAAAGCAGAAAGTAACTTTCTCTGGGTGAGGCGCGATACCAGGGAGCTTAAACTGTACCACGGGGCTTGGAAAGACTGTAAATCACGAAATTGACACCTTCCCCTTCCCCAAGCACACCCACTATCTAAGAAGACCCAGGGAGGGAGGGTCATGCCAGTCGGGGCCTTTTTTAAAAGCCCCCCTCCCGCCCCGCCCCGCCCCGCCCCGCCCCGCCCCTACAATCCTCTTTGGTTTAAAAAAAAAAAAAAAAAAAGGATTTGGAAGACTTAGAAGAGTCTTCCTTCGGATAAGAGCGAGGACTGGGATGCCGCCCGACTCGAATTGCTCGGCTGCAGCGGCCAACTCAGGGTTTCCTGGAAAAGGAGGAGTCCGCTCTGAGATGGAGCTGCCGTCGAGACGTGGCCGAGACGTGGCCAGGGACCTTTCCGGATGCTCGCTTCCCGACTGCCCGCTGCGGGGAGGCTCGGAACGTGGGTCTGGCGGCCCGTCCTCTCCACTTCATTCCTGTGCGCTGGATCGCCGGAAGGCTGCCAGAACCCGCCAGCCCGGGCTGCGGGAAGATCCAGCTCAGCCTCGCTGATGATCCGCCGTCAGGGTCGCGTCTGGTCCCGGCCTAGGTACACGACTTCAGGTTCCCCGGCTCTGCGAACAGACGGTCTGCCCCAGGTTTCTGGAACTCCGCACTATTGGCATATTGTCTGTGCGGCTGTGGAAAACCGGGTTGGCGCCAAACTGTCCTCCACTCCCCCAGAATCAGTGTATGTGGACTGAACCAGCACAAAGTGAAAGGAAACAAGTCTGTGCCCACTACTGTCCCGGCGGCCTGCGGTTCCCCATTCTGACACTGGCTTTTGGGGGCTTCTGCCACCGCTGTTTCTTTCACTCGGTAAAGAACCTGCCTGAGACTCCAAGGCCTGAGACGCCGAAGCTCCCTGGTGTCACCGGCAGGCAAGCAGAGGAGAAATGGGTAGTGAACGACCCATATTCATTTTTTTCTCCTTCTAGGCTATACAAGCATGTTTGGGATGTGCCTGCCACGGATAGGCTACTATTCCCCTCATTCTGCAATCTTTGTGCCTAAGAAGGGCTACAAGGCCACAAATGTCTATTTCATGCAGCTCCCAAATGCCCAGTGAATCACGACCTACTTCCTTTGGTCAGAACCACCAGAATCATTAAGGGAAGGCTTGGAAAGTTTTGGAGAGGCAGTGGTGAATTATCCAGGCATTGTCTCAAACCCTATTTCTCTGGAAGAAAGAACAGACCCTGGAAGGCAGTGCACTGGCTTCATGTTCACACGGCCGAAACTGAGGAGTTAGGCATATGGACTTCTGAGACCAGTGGGTACAGTCTAGGGGATGGGCAGGGAGGGAGGGCGAGGTGCCCCCCAGCACTGGCCATCCTGCCTAGTTGTCATCTTAGAAAAAATGCTAAAGGGGCAACAGGAAACGTTACAGGGGTAACTCTGCCATTTCTTGTCTCCTCTGCCTTCACTGCGATGGGGACAGGCTTTGGAAATGGGAGAGGTTCCAGAGGAAGCTGTCCTGTCACCGGTCTCCTTCCAAGTTTATTCATGATCAGCTCAATCCATGAAAGCAGTTTCTAAAAGTGCTCTACAGAGCTCTAGATAGAAAATATGATACTAATTATCATGGCAACTAGTACTGGTTATGGTGATTATTGCAACTGCCAGAATGAATGATTATGACTGGGACAAGGTCATTTGGGTAGTGTTACCTGGTGGACTGGGCTGTAACTCTGGGCCTTGCTGGCTCTCTGGGATCCATGGGGTATCCAGACTGTCCCTGAAGAACCCAGGAACATTGGCCTGGGAAGACTGTCACTTCTGGGAGCCTCTCAAGCAGAGTCCGGGGCCCCAGCTTGGCTGAGGCAGGCTCCTGGTCTCACCAGGATACCCCAACTTCCCCTTTCCCCCTCCCAGCCAGAGCCAGGGAGCTCCCTCATGGTGTAGCACTGGTTTTGACCTTGGCGAGGACCTTCTTCTCCTTGACCCGGCGATTCTGAAACCAGATGGTGATCTGGCGCTCTGAGAGGCTGGTGGCAGCCGAGATCTTGCGCCTCTTGTCCTTGGTGATGAACTTGTTAGCCGAATACTCGCGCTCCAGTTCCCGCAACTGTCCCTTGCTGTAGGGAATGCGCTTCTTGCGGCCTCGACGGAAGGCACAGCCGTCAGGCGGATGCTGCGCGCTTGAGTCTATGCAGGAGAGGGAGGGAAAGAGACATGCTCAAACCATGGCCTGGCGCAAGCCCAGCGTCTGACCCAGGCCCCACAACCTAGGTCATCCTACAAGAGTACTCAGGTTACCATACAGGCACTGCCATTTCCCCAAAGCACAAGAGGACACCTCCACTTCTGGCTGGTTGGTTTCCTGATCCACCCAAACTTGGAAAGAGGAGATTTCTGCAGGCCACCCTCACTCATCACTGCCTTCACGCCTGCAGTCTGCAAACACACCCAGCCCACCGTCTAATGTCCACCCTCATGCATTTTCCAGCTCTTGGCCACTCTTACAGATACTACAAGCAAATTCTGTACAGGAGGGAACACATTTCTGCCCCTACTCCCAACACACACACACACACACCCACCAATGCACACACTTAAGTTATGGCTGCAGGAAATCTACACTTCCCTTTGGAAACTGAAAAATTCATCTGAGAGAAAGTAAGGGGTTGTATTCTTTGTAGAACAACCAATTTCTCTGTCCCCACCCAGCTGCACCCCCACACTCAATGAATTGAGAAGAATTAAACTGGGGTCCTGCTGGGCAGGAACACCCTAAGTCCCAAACAACAGCAAAGAGAGTCAAGCACTCCGACATATTGAAAGGCTGGTCCCAAGGCCTCCCAGGGAAATCAGGGACCTGGTGGGCCTCAGGCTTCAAACAGCACCCAGCTCAGGCCCCTCACACTGACCCTCTGGGGCCTTCACCCAGGCTCTCTAACTGCCTGGACCCTCCTTCAGAGCCCTAATAGCCAGCCAAGGAGAACCAAGCTCCTCCTCACCAGCCCCAAGACCCATCCAGGCAGGGTCTACAACGCCACACTCAGCACCAAGGGCATCCAGAGTAGCTTACCTGCAAATGCTGCCTTCCAGAAAGGACCTGGGGGGTTCTGTTCTCCCTGGCAACACATCTGGCTGTTCCAGCCACCGGTGAGGGCCCAGGGCTGGTAACTGTCCACAGGCAGCAGGGAGTCATGACGAGGCTCCCCAGGGGCGCCCAAGGTCTGTACCACCGACACATCCAGGTAACTGGCCATAGGCTGGTAGGGTCCCGGGTATCCCGGGTAGAAGGCAAACTCGGTGGGGCGGCTGGGGTACTCCTCCCCGGACGCGGGAGTCTCCGCAGGGTAGGCAGCCAGGGTGGCCGCCTGGGCACAGGGCTTCAGCGAGCTTCGGGACACTCGGCAGGAGTAGTACCCGCCTCCAAAGTAGCCGTAAGGCACTGGAGCTGGGGACGCCCCCTGGGGCACCCCGGGACATGGGTGGCACTGCTTTGGCGGTTCCGCAGAGCCTGGCAGATCCAGGGGGGCGTAGTTGACAGCAGGCAACAGCGTAGGCGCCGACGCTGGATGGCTGGTCAGTGGGGAGTGGGTGACCAGGTTCCGACTCCCTCCAGCTCCCAGCAAGCCTTCAATCTCCTTGGCGCCATCCAAAGTGGTATAATTGCCGGGCTCCATGGGGCCGAGGATCGGCTCATGAGGCGCTGGGGGTGGGGGATACAGGGGGCACCCAGCTCTCTCTCCCCACCCAGGCCCGGGGAATCCAAAGCGTTTTAAATCGCTGGCAGCTCGCTGGGCGCCTGCATTCGCTCAGCCAGGCCGTCGTGACGCACGAGCCGCAGGTGCCCGGGCTCGCGGGCTGATTGGCTGCGGCCTGGCGGAGAGAAGCTCATAAAATCTTCACTGCAGAAATTGCGAAAATACTTTACCCCCGCTTTCTCTCTTTCCCCCCGCACCCTCCCTCGCTCCCTTGCTCTCTCCCTCCTCCTTCCTTCCTTCTCTCCCCGCCTTCCTCCTTTTCCCTCTCCTCCCTCCTCTCTTTCTCTCTTGGCTTTTTCTTTTTCTTAATTGCATTTGAAAACGAGAGAAAAGAGACAGGGTGTCTTCCCGCCGCTTTCCAGTTGGGAACAACCCAGCTACGTCGGGGGTGGGGAGACGGGAGAGGAGAGACGGAGCCTGCCCCACCTCGGTCGCCTCCTCTCCCTCCCTGGCTCTCTGTCTCCTGTGCTTTGGCAGGTTTAACGAGAGAATAAAAAGCTCTCCCTATAAAGTGTCCATCTCGTGGAGGGAAGGGGAGTTGAGGGTGGGGCCTGGAGGCCGCTCTGAGCCTGAAAGGAAAAACCCGGGAATGCGCCTGAGCCAGAAGGGGCTAGAAAATGGGAGTTAAGGGATATTTCTGGAAGCTCCTTGCTTTGGTGTCCCAGTACTAGCATCCCAGTTCACTCCAGGTGCCCCTCCCATTCTGGATGCGCAGTAATAAGCTACTCCTGGACCTCGGGAAGTGCCTAGGACGCCTCTTCCCCAGAGACCCTGGCTACCGCCCATAGTCTATAAAGCTCCGGATTCGAAGAGGGGTGGAAAGGCGAGGGAGCGAGACACGGACTCCGAAGAAGGAGACAAGAGAACTGGAGACGTTAAAGGTTCAGACCTGAAGCGGAAATGGAGCTTCTGGTCCTGGCCTGTAAAAGGGGGTCTGGATTTCCGTTTTAGGTTGGAGAAAGAAATATGGAAAGATGTCACATACGACCTGTATATTCAGAGAGAGGCAGAGAAAGAGCCAGCAAAATGAGATCCAGAGACACACAGAAAGGGAGAGAAGTTGAAGGACGGGTTTGAGTGAGAATGTTATAAAATCCTGAAGTACCAGTCAGAAAAGATACACCCTTTCCCCCCTTTTCTGGGATCTAAGATTATTTCCAGAAAACCAGGCCTGGCTAACTGGCAAAGAACTAGTTTCGGGGGAATCTGGACCCCAAGAATACAGAAGCCTGGCGTTTAGGAAGTATCCAGTCTCTCTGTCCTCTCCTACATTCCATGGGGCCCAGAAAATGCCCCTTGGTCTTGGCACACTCCCACCCAAGCCTAGGACCAGAAAACCCAGGACCTCTATCTGCTTCCTCCAGGCTTTCCTTTCCTAGGAAGGAAGAGGGCATGGGAGAGGGAATCGCAACCACTGGAGGCATTATCTGAGGTCCGTCTGTTGGGAACTATTGCGCAGTGCAAGGCAGAAGCCCCAAACCTTTTTTTTTTTTTTTTTTTGCAGATCTGTCTTCAGAGATTTTCTGTTTCCATCACTATCCCTCCCAAATCAAATCTTCTGGGTTCACTTTTTCTAGAACTCACAGGGTTTTTTTTTTTTTTTTTTTTTTGAGAAGACAGGAACTTTTGCATCCTACACTAAGCTCATGGCAATTTTATAGAACAGACTACCCTGCACTCTAGGTGGGCTTGGCCATACCCCCTCAACAACCTGAGTCTGAACTTGAGCTATCTTTCAGGAAAGGGCCCATGCAACCGGATTTGCTCCAAGTTGCAGGGCTGTAGGGAAGAGTATAGCTCACTTTCAGTGACCATTGCTGATAATCGAAGACACCAAGCATGAAATCCTCACTGGATTTTGTTGCATTTGAAAACAACGGGAGAGAAAAGGGATGCGATGTCTCTTTGATGCTTTCCAGTTTCTTGCTATAGCCTCTTGCTTGTCTGATTATGAAAGGCAGAAATACCAGGATTTTTACCTAACGACTAAGAATTTTTTACTGTTTTTTGCTTGGTAGATGACAACACAGGCATGAAAAGATCCCTAAATTGTATAAATGGGTAAATCAATTCCATTCCTGGGAATATACCCAACAGAAATGAATGTTTATATCCATCAATAGACAAGTACTAAAATATCTAAAGCAGCTTTATTTATTATAGCTCAAAAATAGAAACAACCCAAATGTTCATCAATAGTGCTACACAGCGATTTTAAAAAACACTGCTAAATACAACATAGATAAATTGCACAGATAGGTGGGTAAAAGAAGCTACACAAAAAAGCAAATTTTTTATGATTTTATTTCTATGCAGTTCAATCAAGAATAGCCAAAATCAAATCTATGGTGATAGAGGTCAGAATAGATTGCCCTGGGAAGGGGAGCTTCTGACTAGGAGGTGACATAGGCTGGAAATGTTCTGGATCTCAGATCTCTATCTATGTGCTAGTTACATGGGTATGTTTACTGTAAAAATTCAAGATGTACATGGGGTATTTCTTGACATTACATCAGCTCATCTCTATTTTTTAGAGGGAACATAATTAAATACAAAAATTTCAAGATTCATAGCAATGTTGCCTGCCATTGTGCTTTTTGGATATTAATGTTCTTATCTATGTCTTACGGAAATAAGCAGCTGAATTCATGTAATTCTACATCATTGTAGAATGCAGAGAAGACCAACTCAAACCTTGCCCTGGAGAAGCTCACCAACGGTGCTGGAGACCTCTATGTAAGCAGATACAATTCAATACAAATAAATACTATGGCAGAGGAGGGGGGTTCTGTTTTGCTCTACAATTTATTTAGCATCTAGTAGATTCTAGGGAACAGTTCCAAATATCATATTAACATATGTGCATGTGCTCCCATTTTCTGTATATGTTTATGTATTTGCAAACATGTATGACCTGTCATAGACCTCAACTGGAGTCAAGTAAGGCAGAGTAAGTCTCCTTATCTGTAAAATTATGTATTCTCAAAGGCACAGTAATTTCTACCCCTCAGGAATGCTGTGAAGATTTTTTGCACATGAAAGCATTTCATAAACTGAATAAATGGGTTCTATTTGTGTTTCTGTATGTGTCTCTGTTTCCAATGAATTACAAGCCACCTGTTTTTATTTGAAAAGAAAAGAACAGTTTCCCTAACGAGAATTGGTCCCTTCTTACTTGCCTCTTTCAGCCTTGAGTAAGCCTGCAGTTCCCACGTACAGAACCTGAGGCTCAGCACTTCAGTATCCTCCCTGAACGCTAGAGTTGAGGGCGGAATTTAGAACAGCCAAGGCACCCTGACCTCCCCACCCACCTGGGCTGAGCTAGCCCTTCCCCCAGCCCCACAGATTCCTTTTTGTCCTGCTGGGAGCCTCCAGACAGACCCTCAGGACCCCTGAGCCTCCCCGCCCCCCAACCCCATTTACTGACCCAGCCAAACTCGCAGAAATGTCTCAGCTGCTCCTTTACATACCGGCCAGACACCTCCTGGAAGGTCAAGGCCAAGTTGAAAGTTAAAGAGTCTGTTTACCTCCGGGAGCCCATTCAGAGCGGCCCCACAGACCGCCTATGACCTTTACAGTCAGGCCTTTGAGCTCGGCCGCGGGGGTTCCGGCCACCGGGACTTGGCACCTCCTTGTCAGCGCCCGCGGAGCCGGGGCTCCGGGCAGCCGACTAGGGGGAGGGGGCGAGAGAAGCCCACCCGCCCCGCTTGGGGGCATTTGTTAAATTATGGTTTATTTTTTGTAAAACTAAGTGAGCTCTCGGTGTCTTCATTCTCCCACCTGGAGGAATGTACACGGTCCCGCGGCTTTCAGGTCGGTCGTGATGAAAAATGAGAATTCGCAGCGTCTCTAGAAAGGTCGGGGCTCCGCTGGCCGGCTAGACTGCGCGGGCCTGGCGGAACTGCTAGAGGAGGCTGATTACTTGATTTCACGAAAATGGGCTAACAGGGTGCATGCCTTTCTTTGGGCTTTTCTTCCATCCTTTCTTTCTGTCTCTATGTTCTTTCATCTGTCTTTAGTCTTTCAATATCTTTCTTTCCTTTTTATATTTGTGCTCTTCTTTCTGCCTTTCCTTCAATTTTGGTTTGCTTTGGGGACATTCTTTTTCCTTTCTTTCCGTCTTTGCTGCTTACTTTCTCCCCACCCCCACCGCCGATTACCTTTGATTTTCCCTTGGTTCCTTTCTTGCTCTGCGACGCGCACACACTGCTTTTCTTTTGTTTGCTTTTTCATCCTCTCACTTTTCTTTCTTTCATTTTCTCCTCTTTCCTCCCCTCCTCCTTTTCTGTCTTTCCCTCTCATCTATTTTGTGTTTTCTATTTCTTTCCCTCTCATTTCCCTTTTCACTTTTCTCTACCCCTTTCCTGGCCCTCTCAATTTTCCATTGTTCTCCGAGGTCGGCATAGAGCCTGCCGGGGGCTCCCCACCGCCAGAGTCTGACCTTGGCGGGCACCTTGCAGAGCGGTCCTGGAGCCCAATCGCCAGCCAGCCTGAACAACAGGACCTGTTTGGGGATAACAGGCCACCTTCTCTGTGAAATCAGGCAGGCTCCGGCCAGGCCTCACAGGAAAATGTTTTGGACAAAATGACACCAGAGTCTGGGAGCTACAAGAACAGAGAGTGGAGGCCTGGCTGGTCAGGAGAGGCCACTTTCACCTCCATGTCCCTCTCATCCTGTCAGCCCTGCAACATCCTTGGGATTAGGACTCTCTGAGGACAAACGCAAGTGCTTCAGAGGCTGAGGCTGAGGATCCAGAAATTAGAGCCTGTTAGGCCTTCACCACCCAGCAAGTGGACCTGAAGAGCGATCAAAGACTGTCTGCTAAGGGGAGAAGCTAGTGCCAGCCACGTTGCTACCACTGTCCTGATGGTGCCCAGAAGCCCAGAAACCAGAGAAGCATTGAGCCAGGAACCGTGAGTGGGGCCAAGAGCCAAGGGAGGGAGGTAGAGAGTGAGAAGGGATGGGAGTAAAGCTGCGGGGGAAGTACGCTTTGCTGGGAGGCCGACCAGGTCACCTGCCCGCAGCCCCAACCCAGAGAAGCCCAGTGGCATCTGGCCCCAACCATTCGGAATGGGGAGCAAGGGTCTAATCTAGCTCGGCGTGGTGGGCAATGTCATCTCCCCTCTCTGTGCCTCCATTTTTCTATCTGCCCTGTGTAAGGAGGGAAGGGCTGGATCAGCTTCCCTGTAAGTCTGAGTCACTGTTCACTTTGGACACAAGGGTGGTGCGCAGGCAGGAGCAGGGAAGGGACGCTTACTGGAGGTTGAGGGCATTAGTGAGGAGGAAAGTCGTGGAGGGAGTCAGCAAGAGGCTTCTCGGCTCACCACTGATTATTCTGCACGGGTCTAGGTCAGAGCACAGTTATTAGGTCCTTGAGGGAGCCCCAGCCCTGTGACCTGGCCTCTGTGAGGCAACCGACATGTACTGACTCAGTTGGGACACTCAGCCCCAGGGTGTCAGCTCCTCAGTAGCCCATTAAATGGGACAAAACTGGTGCTAGAGATCACCTCCTCCACTCCCCACCCTGCGTTCCCCGGAGCCCTCCAGCCTCCCCACCCTCTACACACACTCTCAAGGGTGGGTTCCTCAAATGGGAGCCCACAGCCAATGCCTTTGGGGTTTGTAGATGCTTCTAGGGCCCTCAGAGACTCAGCTTCCTCTATTTCAGCCCTTGGGATCCTGGATGGGCTCAGGAATGGGAAATATATCAAGAAACCTACCTGCAAATTCAATCTGAGTCTCTTACAACTCCCCTATCCCCATCTCCACCTTGTTTTTTCCCCCTCAAGGAATGCTGGATGTAAGTGATAATTATTAGGATAAATTCTGGCTACTCATGTATAGACTCTGCTAGAGACAAACACTAAGTTTTCACTCGTGAAATCAAGAGGAATGTCAACATGGAGACCCTGGCCCCTCCAGTCCCAAACCCGCCTATTCGGCCTGAAGTGGAGCTGTAGGTTTGAAGTTTAGGGGAAAGTACAGTTTGATAGATTTGATTTCTTGCTCTGATTCCCCCATCCCCCTGGCTGAGAGATCTGAGACGCTTCCAGTGGCCCAGAACCATACCATCTTGTCATCCTCTTCCATCCACCACCACAGCAAGAGCTTTTCCCTTTTCCTCTGAATTATCTGTTCCAAGAAACAAACTTGGGAGAGGAGAAAGGCAAGCATTTCACACACACACTCACACACACGGACCAAAGAAAATGGCCATTTTTCTAACAGCCCTCCTGTCCCTGTTGCTCATGGGTTCCTGTCTTTGAAGAAGCACAACCAAGATGGGAGGGGAAAATGCCACAAAAGATTACCTTCTTATAATTCATTTAAGGCTTGAAAATAACCCTCCTGCATCCCGGTGTCTGGCTACACAAACACACACACACACACACACACACACCCCAACTGCCTTTCTGAATCCCAGCCTGAGATGAATATGGGGTAGTTCCTGGTTACCACCTAAGGACTCTCATCTCAGCCAGGCCCCAAGGTTCTGATCTGGCCATTTACCTCAGACCCTGATACCTTATGAGGCTGGAGGAATCTGTCCAATTGTCTACAGTGTGACCCTAGATGTTCAGAGCCACACATGAGGAACTCCATCAAAGTGAGGTTAGGGATTGGAGCAGAGCTCTGGGTTCATAATCTGCTCACCTCTTGATCCACTTGGGCTTAAACTAGGACTTCTTCCCCTCTAGCCTCCGCCAGAGATTTTCTAAGAGTTCTGAGAGGCTATATGAAATGCCTTTCACTTTAAATGAGAAAATCACCCACTAGGAAAAAAATTTTTTTTATTATTTGGTCTCCATTGAGTCCACAGATTTATCCATGATTTGAAAGGATTGTGGCTATTATTGTCCCCAGATGCCAAAAATCTTTTCCCTAGAGACGAAGATCTTTACTTTCTCCTCACACTGCTTATGTGGCCAGGGTAGGGCTTGGGAGGAGATTCCAATCTTAGAAGCTCTAGGTATAGAAGGTAAGGGAGCTAAGGATCTAGAAGGTTAGAATAGGGAGCCTCAAATTCCCTACTTACCCAAACTAGTAAGTTGGCATTTGGAATTGGGAGGATCCTTAGAAATCATTCAGTTCCAGTCAGCTGTGTGTTTGAGTGGCTGAATAGCAGATGCTGAGGAAAAGAAGCTATCTTGCCCAAGTCAAAATGACTTGACCTCAGGAAATCCACAGCCAATTCTGTGACTCCGGGCAGTTCTGTGCTGCCATAGTGGGAGCAGGAGAGGGATACCTGCCTTCAGTAGTCAGTTACGGTGGCTGGATGTAACATTGGAACTTCCCGTAATACCTATCCATCTCCATGCCTCTCCCAGGGAGTCCCAAAGTCAGACAAGGACTTTTGAGTGACTATGTAGAAGCTTCACAAGTTCAGAGTGGTTTTCAAGTCTCAGCTCCTTATCTACCAGGTCCTATGGGGTCAAAGCTTGGTCACAAGGGCACCCCCTCCCAGGCTGAAGCACTGCTTGTCTGGCTGTTCCAGCTACTCTAGACAAGACCAGGATTCCAGTTACTTATTTCTGAGATCAGCCTGGAAACTTTCATATGAATAGAACTTAGCCCCAGAGGCCCAGATGGGGGCCCGAGGAAGAGTCATGGAAGCAGACCGAATATTTCCATCTCCTCCAGTCCCTCAATATCCTCCAGGATCTACTGCAGGCCCAACCCAGCTCTATAGTTGGGTGTGTGTGTGGTGTGTATTTAGGGGTGATGCAGACAGATTGGGGGTGCTGTCTTTGGATTGGAATCCCTCACATTAGCCTACCTTTGAGTTCATTTACCCACTACTTGCCCCCATCGACATGGTTTTTCTAGCCTCAGGAATCGTCTGACCCAGAGATGCAGGCCAAGCCTTGAACCAGGGGAGGTGCAAATGAACCGTGGACCTTGTCCTGAGGGGCCCTTCCTGACCTGAGATCAGTGCATGTTAGGCGGGCTAGGAGGCTCCCAAGGAACCCAATCAAGACGACGGGGGCCTAAGGACTTCCCCACTTTTGCCCAAGAGCCTTAATTCCCTTCCTTGCCCTTGTGTAAACACCTGGTAGAGCCGATTTTTCAGTAATGCAACGGAAGACACCGCACCCAGCGAGGTTTGTGCGCCCGCTGGTGAGTGGCAAAGCGGCCCGCCGGCGGGTGAGGTCTCTAACCTCAAAGGCACAGCTGGAGAGCATGGGAGCCTCATCTTTCTCCCACCCACCGGAGGCCTCCTCTACCTCGCTAGGTGCACCTTGCCCTCCAGGGATCCCGCATCCTCAGGCGGAGGTTGACTTCAGGGCGGAAGTTCCCGCTGGACCAAAACCCGCTTCGAGCATCGGAGGAGGAGCGCTGGCGTCTGCCCTCTCGGATTTGCTTCGCAGCTTCCTGGACACCGCTTTGGCCAGCTTCTCACGCCCCTACGTCCCTGAGCGCTGCTCCTCCGGCTTCCTGGGGCGGCCCTTGAGAAATGTCGACGTCGTAGTAACCCGTGTGTGGGTGTGCCAGGGACTGTAAGCGCCCCGCATGTGCCTTTCATTTAATCCTCACAGCAACAGAACTGCGTAAAGGGCAGTTGTTACTCCCGTTTTGTAGATAAGAAAACTGACGTTTAGGAGATTAATTTGCTCAACTGCTAGAGACTGATGAATAATGAGGTCCGAACTCCAGCAGTGGTCTTTATGGCACCAAATCCAGGCTCTGACCATTTCACTTTCTCTTCCTATTCAAACACCAAGTCGTTTCCAACTTTTAAAATGGAAATTAATCCCATTAAAAAGTACTACCTGAGACAAATAGACTTGAGATATTTGGGAAGTTACTAAAGGGAAAAGGAGGAAACAAAGGGATTTGGGAAAAATAAAATATAGACTCCAAAATAAAAGGAATCCTTTAACACATAGCATTAAAAAAATCGAGGCATATTTGATGTAAAACCGAAAAGGTATGGACTGAACTCAGCTCACTTATCCAAACCCCTGCCACCCTGTTTCATCTCGGAGCTTTGTCCATTAGAGCAAGGAGGGAGCTATGCCTGGAAATTTTCACCTGTAGCTGAATTCTCTGAGACTCAAACTCCTCACTGTCTCATGGCCCCATCGCACTGCAGAGAAAGAAAACGATGGGGCCAGTCCGGTGCTAAAATACTTTCCAATCCTGCTCTCCCCCTGGGGAAAAATGGGAGTTTGATGAGCCTAAACATTCTGAACTAGATTCCATGAGGGTCTCAAAGCCATGCTCCTTGATAGTGTGTGTCTGGATTTGGGGGATGTGGATCCACAGCCTTATTGATTTGTTTTCTAGTAGCAAATTTCACATACACAGAAAACAGTAAAAACGAAATTTCACACATATAGAAGAGTATGCTTCTGCTGCTGCTGCTAAGTTGCTTTCCGACTCTGTGCGACCCCATAGACTGCAGCCTACCAGGCTCCTCCTATGGGATTTTCCAGGCGAGAGTACTGGAGTGGGTTGCCATTGCCTTCTACAGAGAAGAGTATAAAAACTCCTTAAACTCATCACTCAGTGTCAACCCTTATCAACTCAAAGCCAATCATATTTCAGGTGTTTTTTTTTTTTTTCTGGAGTATTTTAAAGCAAGTCACAGGCAGCATTTCATCCAAATATACTTTGTTTGAATCCTTAACAGATAAGGACTTCTTTTTCTTTTCTTTTTCTTTTTTTAACAATTCCTTCATGTGATTGTCACACATAACAAAATTAACAATAATCTGTTAATACTATCCATGTATCAGTTTCCTCAAAATTATCTTTTTACAATTAGTTTGCTCAAATCATAATTGAAATAAAGTCACACATTACATTTAGTTGATATGTCTCAATTTCTTATAGCAGTTTCCTTGTCTCCTTTTTTTTCATACTATTTGTTTATTTAAAACCCTGGGTCAACCCAATTCCCAGAGATATTTTGTTGTTTAGTCACTAAGTCCTGTCAGACTCTGCGACCCCACGGATTATAGCCCACCTGTCACCTCTGCGCATGGAATTTCCCAGGCAAAAATACTGGAGTGAGGTGCCATTTCCTTCTCCAGGGGATCTTGTGCACTGGCAGGCGGATTCTTTACTTTTGAGCCACCAGGGAAGCCCCATATCGGTCATCTTCAAGAAAGATTACCGTTCTATGTTAGGCCAAAAGACTTATTTTTACAGGTTTCTGCTCCACTGTCCAGGGCAGCTGGCCATGGACAGGAAAACTGCACAATTTCCTATATCTTCTCCCAAAGAAAGTGGAGCTGGGACCCTCTGATGACTCTTTGAATTATCCAGGTTTTGAAGAGCGTCAAAGACTGATTACTCAGCTTCGGATCTAGAGGCAAGATTACTGCCACTGGGGCATGACTGTCCAGTCCCTTCCCTGGAGGTGCCCCCAGAGGCCAGCACGCTTCCCAAGAGAACTAAATGCATCGTCTATTTCCAAGGTGCAGTGGCCAGACTAGCTTTGCCATCTCTTATTCCTTCCTGCCCTTTGGGCATTATTGACATGGGGCGCTGGAGTTTCTCTCCCTGCTCTGACACATGTTGCTAGCTGCATGTCCTTGAGCTGGCCATCTCTCTCCAGCCCTCTGTCTCGCCATCTGTAAAGTGGGAGTAATTGTCTCTGCCCAGCCTTCTGCACAGGGCTGCTTGGAGACAATAAACATGGGGGAAGTGGAGTTGTGTTAAAGATTGCAACATACATACGTATAACCAACCAGTTGTAGCTCTGAGTTGGCAGTGCCTAAGATCAATGTGGGATTTCTCCTAGGGGAAGAGAAACCAACCCACAAGCTTGTTCTTGTCCTGTATCTATGGAAAAGCACCTCCACACATCGCTTCTTTGGCTGGGTACACAAAAAGCACCTCCCCCCAAACTAAGAAGAGATCTGGACTTGGTTGTACCCAGCCAAAGAAGCTATGACCTCCTGTCATGGAGAAGAGTACCACAATGCCCACTCCTCTTTCCCAGGAATTGCCAAGCAGCCTGGCACAAGTCAGGATTTTGTCTCGTCCCTCTCCCCATTGCCCTTTCTCTATTGGCCACACCACTTTCCTCTTTCCAGGGATCCCTCAAGCACCCCAAAGACCCAACTCATCTCCAAGAGGAAGTCCAGGAAACACTGGCCCAGGCCCTGGTTACAAAAACTGAGGTGAGTCCGACTCAGCTGCAATAACTGGGTTCTACCCTTCCCAACTGAGGTCCCACACCCCCGACTCTGTTCCCTGGACCCAGAGAGACGGAGTCACCGTGAGCCAATGCAGAATGTAGCACAGACATACTGAAGTCCTCACATTTTTCATTTCCAAACTATACCTAGCTCATAAAAAGCCGGCAAATGTAATAAATTCTCCACTGCAGAACATGGTTTTAATTAATTATTGGGTTATTCAAAGTGGCTCATGTGTGAAATACAGTTTGTCCTCGTAAAATGAATCTCACATAAGCCATTCTGAGAAACAAGTAGCTTGTGATCCTCTCCAGAGATTTACACAAGACTCATATTTATCCTTTGAAGGTCTTGGGGTGAAATAAAGGTGTGACTTTGGCCTAAAGAGAGCTTCCTCAGCCAGACAGCAGCACTAAAAGATTTAGTCTTGTTTTCCCAACTGCTTATTTGACAGGGTTTTTTCCCTTAAAAAATCTGGTGTTTTGTGCACACATGTACATTTATGTATATTAATCACTTGTGCAATGTCTGCAAAGGATATGGGAAGCCATCTCATTGCAGACTAGAAATGCTGCTAAATTTTGCTTCAGCCAACCTGGCTGCTGCAGGTCTTCCCACTGTTGGGGCCTCTGAAACTTGATGTTTATCTTCCAAGATTCATGTTTGTTGCACATCACAAGATCTCCGCTGTGCAAGCACAGAATTCTTCCTGTCTAGGATTTACTCTCTTTTCTGTTTAACTTAAAAGTCCTTAATGCCAAGCCACACACCTACAAAGCAGGCTTCTTCCAAGGAGGAGTGTGGGATCTCTGTAGAGCCATTAGCACTGCAGGACAGGTCCATACCATTAGGGAGTCTACATTGTTTAGACCTTTTTGAGGGATTGAGTTGAATGTGTTCATTTGAAGAGAGGCTGGAGATACAGTGGGTCCAGGAGCAATCTGGCTACTCTGAGCAGTGATACCCGCTGGCTAGGCTCCTCCCCCTGGTGGCCCAGACAGTAAAGAATCTGCCTGCAAAGCAGGAGACCCGGGTTAGATCCCTAGGTCAGGAAGAGCCCCCAGAGGAGGGAACAGCACCCCCACTCCAGTATACTTGCCTGGAAAATGCCATGGACAGAGGAGCCTGGAGGGCTACAGTCCATGGGGTCACAAAGAGTGGGCAGGCCTGAGAGACTAACACTTTAACACTTTCCCCAGATCAAGGCAGTACTAGTGGGAGGCGGGGAGAAGGGTAGCGGGGCAGGAGTCCAGGGTGACTTTAAGCATCCCCACCGACAGAGAAGAGGTGGGAAATTCTGGCATTGTGTCTGGATTCCTGCCCTAGAGAAGAGTGGGAGACTTTTAAAAGAAGAGCAGGATGAAGTGTTTTCTCTTAGTCTTGGTCTGGCCCCTGAGTTTCGTGTGGAGGCTCTGCCAGGGAACCTGGACTGAGCCAGATCTGAGTCAAGAGAGGCCTCCTCCAGTTGTTTTCTTTCTGGTTTTCTTTTCCTTTTTGCCTCCTTTAATTTTCCTCCTTGATTTGGATGCCAGAATTTATATTTTTAGGAAAAGGAAGGCTGAGCTTCAAACACTGCTCAGTTCCCTCTGGACCCCAGAATGCTGTCCTGGCTGACCCCTTCAGTGGGGTCCTTTCAAATAGTGAGGAAAATCTGTTTCAGCTGGAATCTTGGCCTGGAATTTTTTTCCACACATGACCAAGAGAAGGAGACTCCAAAATGAATCAAAATTGTCTTCCCTCTCTACCTTAGTCAAATTGTCGGTTTCAGGAGGAAAAAAAAATTGATATCATGTTGAAATACGTGGGATTATAATAAACATAGATAGGTGAGTCACTCTCCCCATAAAGACAACGTGTCCAGTGCATGAAGGGTATCCTAGATGGTACCCACAAGCTCTGCCTATGAACAGCCAGAGTGACAGAACCACAGACAGCAGTTGTGCCATCACTCAAATGCTTTGACCCAACATTTGAGCCAGTTAACCAGTGACCTGTTAATTTTTTCACCAGCATGAATGACTGAATTAAGCAAAAGCCCCCTAGAGAAATGAATGTAGTCTATGACAGAGAGACGGACAGAGGGCCAGATGGGAGCACATATAAAGAAAAGAATAAGGATAGAAACTGGAGCAAAATTAGGACATTTCAGTACATCAGAGCAGAGGAGAGGTCCTAGAGAGTTGGATAGGAGAGGTCCTAGAGAGTTGGATAGGAGAGCAGCAGGGGCTGGGACCTTCCAGAACCTGTACTGAAAAATATACTGATCTCCCAGTTCAGCACCCGCTAAAGACCAGCCAGCTCAGGCAATTCTGGAAGAAATCAGGCAGAGCCATTGTTTGGCTTTTCTCCAACCAAACGATCGTTGATTGGCTGGATTTTTCACTTTCCCTGAGCTGTTAACTCCTGAAGGGAGGTGATCAGGCCCCTTCTGCTCTAATCTAAGAGCAGACTTCCCCCACTCCCCAAGGGGGAAATCTGTCACTTCTCCCGGTTCAGTATTGGAAAGGACATGCTTTGGTTGTATATAAACAAAGCAATCTCCAGTGATCCTGAAGTTGTATCAGTTCCAATTGTATTTATTTCTTGATCAGGTTACAAGTCAGAAACAGGACCAAACAAGACCCAAGACCCACCAATGATTTTCAAGACCCCCAAAGCCAGTAAGTTTTTACTTTATTTTTAGTTTTAGTCTTATTCGTGGTCATCTCTTGCCTGGTGTGACAGAGTCACAGCCACATTTACACAAAGAAAGCTGGAGCATTTAGGCAAATATTCAGATTCCAAGCCCCCATTTAGCCAGGCCAGTCAAATGGGGGAGTATGTGACAGACGGACAAGATTCCAAGGGCCCTGCCTGGCGGACTCTGATCTTTCCTTCATTTAGAAGTGCCTTCGGAGAGGACTGAAAATGGGTAGCAGAATCCCCAGGAAGAGAGAAAAAGGAGGAAATAGAGGAAATTAATGGTTTGGGGCTAAATCCAATCAATTTAAAATTCCCATATTTGGACCATTTCAGCCTCTGCACAGCTGCTCTTTGAGGAGACATGGCTGGGGGTGGTGGGGGGGTGGAACTGGCTTGCTGTCACTTACGTCAAAATCCATATGGGGTCTCCAGGAGGGTGGGATCTCATCCTCCTTCAGCAACCCCTCTTCTGACCCAGATGGTCTCCACCTCCCACTCCTACCCCCCTTACTGGTCCATTCCCCCTCACACAATTCACTCTCTGGGTTTGCCAAGGATCCTGCTGACTAAGAAGCCGTCCCCAGTATCTCCTCCTTGACCCAGCTCCAGCAAATGTCTTTTAATCTTTCCGGGCCTCAGTGTCCATGTTTTAGCAAGGAAGGTCAGGAGGAGAGCCGAGGCGCTGGTCTAGGGAAGTGGGGATTTGGGCCCCAGACGCACGTTTCTCCTGCACGGATTGGAGTCAGTCGCTGGTCGCTTCAGGGACACGGACCCATAGGCGCCCCAGAAGCCGCCCGGCTCTCGCCCCAAGTCCCCCACCCCACTCCCGGCCCTCAGATCAGTGCCAGGAATGGTAGAACTTCAGGCCCGCTGGCTTATCCTCGGACAACCTGCCCGAAGGGCTAGCCTTCTTTTGAACGAGGCGCGGGAGCAAGTCCAATATAGGGAGATTGCCCGAAGCGGGCGGTCAACGTTGGTTGGGAAACCAGGCGCTCCTGGGTCCGGCCCCTCACGTCTGCCTGGGCCGGTGCGGGAGGCCGCGAGCGGAGCAGAGCAGGACATTTCCCTCCCGAAGCATTTACTCGCATCAGAGGAGGGTGCCCCTGGCTCTGCCCGGTCTGCATCCCCAGATTCACCCGGGCAGCCCCAGCTCGCCTCGCCCGCCGACTCCCAGTCGAATGGCCGCCGAAACAACATCTCCTAGAGCGGCCGGCGGGTCCCAGGCGAAAAGATCCGAAGATCTAAAACAGACCCAAGCCGACCCGGAGAAGGCGGAAAGTCCCTCAACAGTACATGTTTCAACTTCAAATTGAACAGCTAGAGTTTGGTTTGCGTTTTGCTCTCTATGGTGCAAATAATGTCTCCCTTTCACTCTTCTGTCGGCGATCTCGGAGGTATAGACCTGGTCAAAAAGCTAGTTCCTACTCCCCCCATCCTCAAATACATCTTTTTACTCAGACTACAAGCTAAGTGCCTGCTTTAGTATCGTTCTCTGCAAACTTGTAAACAAAACCAAAAAACCTTTGCTTATATTTTTTAAAACGAGTAAGTTAACGGTCTGGTTTTTACGAGTTCTCAGTGTCTGAGAAAAGTCTGCATTTTAGTTGTTACAAAGATTGCATCAATCAGATCTTATAAGCAGAAATGTAATTCATTTTCAATTTTTCTGTTTTCAATTTTTTCATAATAAAATTTATCCTCTATAAAATTTATAATGTACACTATTAAAATAAATACCAGATTTATAATAATAATAAATACCAGAAAAGTAGTTCTTTGATCACTTCTGACCAGAAGCACTGTTCCCAGAGTCCTCGGTATCTTTACAAGTACCTTTAACAAAAGTGGCAGCACATCATATATATATATACATAGCTTTGCATTTTGTCTTTTATTTTTAAAAAAATGTTAATGATGGTTTTGTGTCTTTACTAATGTCTTTTTAATGGTTCCATTTTATTGTATGAATGTGCCACAATTTATTCAACCAGGTGACTATTGATAAAATGTTTCCAATTTTCTCCTTTTTTCCCTATTATACCAAGATACACTTCTCTGTGTATTTATGCAAGCATATGTGTATGATATGTTCTTAGAAATGGGTTGTATCAAAAGTTTTGTGCATTTTCGATATTCATGGAAGCTGAACCTAGTCTCACAATGTTAAAGCAATTTATTTGTATGTTCTTTCTCAGAAAACTGTCTTTTCTTGTCCTATTTTTCTATTGTTTTTTGTTAATCTAATTTCTAACTAATTTGTTTTTTACATTTCATTAAAATGTGGGGTCTTTTTTTTTTTTTTTTTTGGTCAATAGAATTATACTTGTGACTGAGGATTTGAAGTTTATGTGTATTAAAACTTTTCCCCACAATTTTTTTCTTTTCTGGAAGGAATGGAGTGTAGATTTCAGACTATTACGCACTTCGATTTTCTCTTGCAGAGTTGCATTTTTATTGGATAGATTTGGCTTTTCTTAATCATTTCCCTTTCTTCTTCGACTCTCCTTAAGATTAGAAGACACAGAAAAGGTCCATGTCGGACTCTGATGGAAACCGCTACAGAGCTGCCGCCGAGCTGGAACCTCAGGCCGGACTCATTCTGCTTCCCTCCCCCAAAGCCCCGGCCCCAGGCAAACCCCTCCGCCGGTCAGCAGACTCTCACTTAAGAACTTACAGAACACTAGAAAATTGAGGTAGAGTCTAAGATACGGCTGCTCCCAACAAACACCTGGCAGATGGGCCTTTGGAGATTCGGCCCTTCGGGGTTCTGGACCGGGGAGGACAGTCTGTCGACTTGGCCTCGGTTCTCCTGGTACTGAAAGAAAGCCGCTCCCTCTCGGGACCTAGTGATCTCCACGCATTTCTTATTCCCAGAGGACACCTGGAACGGCAGGCTGGGGAGAGGCGGCGGGGCTGAAGTTGGCGGACAAGGGAGGCCAGCGAGGAGTAGGAGGTATTAGGAAACGGAGGAGGCCGCACAGGCCGCGCGTACCGCTCTCTCCAGAGGGCCCCATCAGCGGCGGGATCCTCGCAAGGAGCCAACCGCCCCGCATCCTGCCTCGCAAAACTCCAGGCGCGTTCCCCTGTCTCAGGTCGCAAACACAGCCTCTTTTTAAAACACTGGATATTCCGCGGCCTCAAAAGCAGCCTTTGCAGCGCTTTTCTGGGAAGTAATCCTCATTCCACTCATTCCCACCACTTTCAGAAATTCTTTGGAAGGCAGAATGGTTTGCGCCTTGATCCTACCCGAGAGCTATAAAAAGAAATTCGGCCCCCAAAACATTAGGCCGATCGTTAGAGAAAAGATCGAGAGAGAATTCGGGCCCTGCAGAGTTCCAGCGTCAGGAGCCGGATATACACAAGGAGGAGAGGATGTGCCTGCCAACGCTTACTGAGCACTTGCTGTGTGCCCGAAACGGACTAGGAATTGGGGGGAATTTCAAGCCAAATGCCTCTGGGTAGCGTTTCAGATTTGAAAACAAGACATACTTTCCCCACGATTTGGTTATAAAGTTTTATCCCCTCAGAATTTTTGAAATTGAGGTATGGATTTGGTAAATCGAATTTTAAAGGCTTTTTAAAATTAGATTATAACTATCTATTTCTTACTCAAAAGACATCTTTCCCAGGAGAGGTCTGAGGGGCTTTCTTTCTTTGAGGGGACGCTTTCTTATTTGATTTCTGATCAAAGACTTTTAACTTCTTGGTCCCATTATTGCATTATTTCAGGTGAGAAAAATTTTCCAATTTCTCCAAACAATTGCTTGAATGAGTGTAGACCATATATTTGGGTTGAAGAGCTCAGCTCCTGTCCAGAAAGGGAGGGGGCTCCTCCAGGAAGAGGAGCTCTCCATCCCCACTCCAGAGACCCTCTGTCCTCCCCTGTGGATGCCTTCTCCACACCCCCAGCTCCCTCTTTGGCCAGAGCCTGTCTTCCTGGGGTGTTTTTTTTTCCAGAAGCCTTCTTTTTCTCAGGAGGAATGGAGAGACAAGGATCTGAGGGCAGAACCAGTATCCCTGGTAGCAGCGTGGGTGCTTGAAGCAAGTGACTGGGGTGAGAAGAACCAGCTTTCTAACAGTGGTTCCCTCTACCCTGGACAGATGGTCTGTGAACCTGGGGCTATGATCCCCATGGGCTTTGGGGAAAACCACCAGCATCCTGTTTCCCAGCAACGGGTTGTTTTTGATGTAGACAGTCTCCTGTTTAGTGTGATCCCCTTTTAGTGTGTGTGTGAGCAGCGCTTCAAAAAGCAAAGGGAACTAAGAAAGCAAGAACATTATATGGTGGTTACTAGACCCAGTGGACGAGCCAGTCCTCACGCCCCACCCCACATATTTAGGGTTGGGCTGAGAGGGATTTTAAGCTTCAGTTTCTGAAATTGTGGTTGACATTCTCTGTGTCAATTTCTCCTTTCACTCTCTTAATTTTTAGTGTTTCCTGGAGCTCTTCTGAGACAAACTCTACACAGGCAAGGTGAGTTGTGGCAGGACAGAGAGTGAGAGAACACTATTTTAGACCAACCAGCTCTCACAGAAAGTTGACTCCCCATCCTGAAGCCTGAGAATGGGGGAGGGGATGGGGACGAGGCAAGCTTGTTCCTCCCACTGGAGTCCAGCCCCAGGGGGAAGTGCAGACTCACACCGGGAGACCCCTCAGCTGGGGTCATGGAAAGGACAGGCAGAGAAGTCTAGAAACGCAAAGAAGTTAACGATGTTTGGCTGTCTGGGGGCTTATTGGTGTGTCGGGGTCAGGCGGGGGGCGGAGGCAACAAGCTCCGGCAGACAGGGCCCGGGTCGGGGCTGCACAGGTGAGCAGGCTGACTCAACATGGGACCACGTGGCACCTGGACTGGAGACGGTCCACTTAGGAGCTTCTGGGAGGAAGGAAGGGGCTAGCTGGTGAAATATTAACACCCCACCCCGCCCCGGGTTCTGACGAGGGAACCACTCCTCAGAGGTCATGGACTAGAAGAGCTGGGAGGCTGCTGCTACCCCTTCCTCTCTGCACCTAAGATCCAAACCCTTTCAGTTCTCAACCTGTGGCCTCTGGGAAGGTGCAAGTTCTCAACTTTCCTCTACCTCCTTGCTCCTCTTCCCCAAGGGCAGAGTCTCTTGGCCTGGTGCGGGGGTGGGAGCGGGGAAAGGGTGAGCAGAAATCTCTAGGCATTAGACAAAGACAAGCCAGGACGGTCTTAAAGTGAATTGGAGGTCAGGTGGGGCGGGATATGAAAACCCTTTTCCACGTCCCTTAATTCTGACGGCACCTGGGGATGGAGAGCACCCAGGGGCCCCTCACAATTTTCCCATGGTTGAGTGCGCTTCTGGGCCTGGCAGGCGGGCTCAGGAGGGATGCCTGGGAGGCTGGGAAGTCCCAAAGGCGATTACTGGCAAGGCAGCGTGGGGTTTCCGAGGCTGGATCGCCTCTGCCTTCGAGGCCGTTGGGCAGGGGCCGGGTTCGGGTGCCTCCCAGTGGTGAATCAGGCTTCTGACCTCTGCGCCATCCCGGCCTCGCTCCGGAGGGTAAACATCCTCTGCACTTTAAAAACTGGTGGGACAAGAAAGCGAGGGGGTGGCTGGGAGAGGGAGGGAGGAAAGGAGGCTGAGAGGAGAGGAGGTTCTGAAATCCTCTCTCTCTTTTTCCTGCCAGGAATCTTTGAGGGCAGCCTGCAGGACGAAGAAGGAGCATCCCACTGTCGACGTTTCTCTCCAGCTAGATAAAAAAATCAGTTTTCTGGAGCCTCAGAAATGAGACTTTGAAAATG
>NW_024070192.1:25247375-25247682 GCF_014754425.2 Oryx dammah
ACCAATACAGAAATGTAAAGTAAAATAAAAAATAAATTTAAAAATAAGTAAATAAATAAATTTTAGTTTTAACCTCAAAAAAATAAAATAAAATAACTCCCTTTTATGACAAAAGAAAAAAAGAAAAGTAAAGTAAAAAAATTCACCATCTGGGTGAACCCATCTGGGACTGGCGCTTTCTGTTTTGAAAGGTTATTAATTATTGATTAAATTTTGGTAATAGATAGAGGTCTATTCAGATTGTCTGTTAGTGTTCTCAGTGCTTTTGAACTGTGGTGCTGGCGAAGACTCTTGAGAGTCCCTTGGA